>NC_134489.1:87389723-87595084 GCF_040206685.1 Ascaphus truei | reverse complement strand
CAGCTCTACTGTTGAGGTGGCTGAGCATGCTTCAACCTCTACTGCTGGGGCTGCTCTTGCTGCTGATGTGGGCAAAATCCAAAGCCAGAAGTTTGCTGATGAAGAGCTGGAGATACTTATAAATAAAGTGGTAGATAACAACTCCAATAATTAGGTGAATTCTGCTCCAGGACTAGCACCGCTGAGAAGCAGCGGATTTGGGGACCATACTCCACTGCCTAAATGCCTGGGGGAATGCCATCTGATCAGTGGACATGTTCAAGAAGTGCTGGGAGGACAGCATGCAAAAGGTTAAAAAGAAGCTTATTGACCATGCTGCCCAGGTGCAGAAGACAAGAGAAGGAGCTCATATGCCCTGGTGGCTGAGTGCATTTGCATTCAGCTCTGTAACAGCTACCTCACAGGTACTGGTTATTCCAGGTTTTGTGGACTCAGAGGATGCAATGAGACCTGGTAAGTGGAAATATAGCACATATATAATACACTATATATCAATCTCATGTATACATGTTACTTTAGACACAACCTTGAACATCAGAACAAATATTACTGTCTTATTTGCAGTGTACTCACACATACAGGTGAGGAGTACTTAGCTAAATAACGTATGTGACATGATTAAATGTGTTCCCTCATAAGATTATAAAACACTATATCCACATTGCAGTAAAGTAAGGTATCAATCAGTATAAAGTAATCATTTGCCTATATGAGGACCATATAACTGCTCACTAATCACAAGAACACTAGTTTAATCAACACTTAGGGGCCTATGCACTAAAGGTTCATTAAAGAAATCATCAGGCCATTTAAATCACCGTTTTTATGAGCGTTGCTATCACGGTATTCAGAAAGCCTTGATTATCTGTCATAGCAAAATTCACACAACGGGTGATTAGCTGGTGGTCTGATGATCGACCCTCTGAAAAGGCCTTACCTAGCGAGTTATATCTGCTGCAGAGAGAGCTGCTCTGAGAGAGCCATCTCTCCCTGTGCAAATCTTGCCCGAAATGTATGTGTATACATTTTAATTTTGTTAATAGTTTAGATGAGCAGGGTGTCTCCTGAGCTGAACCTCATTGGTTTCAGCCTCGGGGACCCCCTACTTCCCGAGATGCAGACCCCGTTATGGGGTGCCGGTATCTCCTATGCATTTTATTCCCACGGTCACGTGACGCGGACATTTAAATGCATAGGAGATACCGGCACCCCATAACGGGGCCTGTATCTCGGGAAGTAGCGGGTCCCTGAGGCTATCCGCTATGGTAATGAAGTTTACTGTATATGCATTTTTATTGCATAGGATTCATGCCAGGGGTCTTTGGTGCTAATATTAATGGATATCAGCTCCAGAGATTCCCAGCATCAATCCTATGCAGGAAAAATGCATTTTTTTTTCTAAGTCCCATCTCGCCGCTGCTCTGCAGGTTTCCAACACCTTTATGCCAACTTTTTCTGGTGTGAGGATGTTGTGATAAAATCACCATTCTAGAGCAGCGATAGGCGTTCATAGCCTAATCACTGCAGCTAGAATTGCGCGAGTTTATGAACATGCCGAAAAGCGGCGATAAATGGCTTATCACCGCTGCCTCTGTGTTATATATACACTGTGTGTGAGTTCTGGAGCATTCACCCTGGGACCAGGGTTCTTTCTCTGTAAGGGTCCTACCCCACATCCCTGGGGCTTATAGAGAATGGAGGTGCTGCACCGTTGCTAAAGAATGAAGGCGATTACCCCAGAAGCCTGGCCCTGTTGTCCCCAACACCAACGCGGGAGACTCAGGCCCTCCTGTTCCAAGCAGGTACGCACCACCCAAGTACATGTAGCCAGCCCTCACTACACCCTAGATAGCGATCTGCGTCTGGGGGGGGGACATGGGTTACATATATATAAAGAGAAGGAAGGGCAGTTGGCACACTGTCAACTGATAATCCACTGATGCTTATCCCATATGCACACATGAACAGATACATTTTACCAGATGGATGTCCGGAAAAACGAGACAGCACACAGCCAGGGAAATCCAGAAATACTGTATTCAAAAGAAATACATGGCACTGCATCCAACGTTTCGGTCATCAAAGTGTGACCTTCCTCACTTCTGAAACGTTGGATGCAGTGCCATGTATTTCTTTTGAATACTGTATTTCTGGATTTCCCTGGCTGTGTGCTGTCTCGTTTTTCCCGGACATCCATAATTAAACACACAAACCCAGCAAGCTCAAACGCCCACACCCTCCTAATATTGACTATATGTAATGCCACATAGAGTGCAACTGGGCTGTGGCACATGAATATAGGAAAACACAGGGGGTTGGGGGCGGGTCTAGGTGGCGAGTAGATTTTTTGGTTGGGCGAGTAGATTTTTGGGTGATTTGTCGAACACTTTATATATATATATATATATATATATATAGGAAAACACAGGGGGTGCTCAGTGCTACATCCAAATGACAAAACATACATGGTAATAATTACAAGAAATGATGCTTCAATACTAATAACATTGCTAATGCTAATAATAAAATATGGTTTTTTAGTTAGAAATTTTGGCCAAAACATTAGCATTAGCAATGTTATTAGTATTGAAGCATCATTTCTTGTAATTATTACCATGTATGTTTTGTCATTTGGATGTAGCACTGAGCACCCCCTGTGTTTTCCTATATATATATATATATATATATATATAAAGTGTTCGACAAATCACCCAAAAATCTACTCGCCCAACCAAAAAATCTACTCGCCACCTAGTCCCGCCCCCAACCCCGCCCCCAACCCCGCTTTAAAATAAAATATATAAATAAAATACATTTAATAAATTCCTAGTCAGAACAACATTCGTTTTTGACAAATGTATTTATTGTATTACATTATACTACAATTAGTCCTTGTTACATGTGTGTGTGTAAATGTCGGATCTAGAAATAAAAGCCAGGTGTGAATGACTAGTTTCCTGAACCCCTTAACCAATGTCTGGATGTCCCCGCTTCACAATATCTAAAGCAGCAATCCCACCTGGGATCTTACCTGATCCGCTGTCCCTCAATGTCCAGGTACGCTCATTCCCGCAATGTTATACATTGGGGAGGTGTTCATTACCTGTCTTCTGGGTTAGGGGGGGTTCCGATGTCTTCCGTGTGAAGCTTGAGCCAGATCTGGAAGAAAGCAGTATAGGGTAGTTAAGATTTCGGTGTAGTATAGGGCAGTTAAGATATATAGGGTAAATAAGAGATCCAGAGTGTGAGTGACAGAGAGAGAGAGAGTGTGGGGGAGAGAGAGAGAGAGTGTGGGGGAGAGAGAGAGAGAAAGAGAGAGTGTGTGGGGGAGAGAGAGAGTGTGGGGGAGAGGGAGAGAGAGTGTCGGGGAGAGGGAGAGAGAGTGTTGGGGAGAGAGGAGAGAGAGTGTGGGGGAGAGAGGGAGAGAGAGTGTGGGGGAGAGAGAGAGAGAGTGTGGGGGAGAGAGAGAGAGAGTGTGGGGGGGGAGAGAGAGAGAGAGTGGGGGGGAGAGAGAGTGTGGGGGAGAGAGAGTGTGGGGAAGAGGGAGAGAGAGTGTGGGGGAGAGAGATAGTGTGGGGGAGAGAGAGTGTGGGGAAGAGGAGAGAGAGTGTGGAGAAGAGGGAGAGAGAGAGTGTGGGGGAGAGAGGGAGAGAGAGTGTGGGGGAGAGAGGGAGAGAGAGTGTGAGAGGGAGAGAGGGAGAGAGAGTGGTGGGGGAGAGAGGGAGAGAGAGTGTGGGGGAGAGAGAAAGTGTGGGGGAGAAAGAGAGAGTGTGGGGGGGGAGAGAGAGTGGGGGGGACAGAGAGAGAGTGTGTGGGGGAGAGAGAGTGTGGGGGAGAGAGGGAGAGAGAGTGTGGGGGAGAGAGAGAGAGAGTGTGGGGGAGAGAGAGAGAGTGTGGGGGAGAGAGAGAGAGAGTGTGTGGGGGAGAGAAAGAGTGTGGGGGAGAGAGAGAGTGTGGGGGGGAGAGAGAGAGTGTGGGGGGGAGAGAGAGAGTGTCGGGGGGAGAGAGAGAGTGTGGGGGGGAGAGAGAGAGTGTGGGGGGGAGAGAGAGTGTGGGGGAGACAGAGAGAAACGCTGGGTGACACACACAGAGGGTGGGTGATACACAGAGAGAGAGGCTGGGTGAGTGACTGGCTGGTTGAGTGGTTTGCTGTGTGAGTGGCTGGGTGGGGCAGGGGTGACTGGGTGGGTGAGTGACTGACACTGACTGGGGGTGGGGGGTGACTGACACTGACTGGGGGTGGAGGGTGACTCACACTGACTGGGGGTGGGGGGGTGACTGACACTGACTGGGGGTGGGGGGGTGACTGACACTGACTGGGGGTGGGGGGGTGACTGACATGGACTGGGGGTGGGGGGTGACTGACACTGACTGGGGGTGGGGGGTGACTGACACTGACTGGGGGTGGGGGGGGTGACTGACACTGACTGGGGGGTGGGGGGGTGACTGACACTGACTGGGGGGTGACTGACACTGACTGGGGGTGGGGGGTGACTGACACTGACTGGGGGTGGGGGGGGTGACTGACACTGACTGGGGGTGGGGGGGGTGACTGACACTGACTGGGGGTGGGGGGTGACTGACACTGACTGGGGGTGGGGGGTGACTGACACTGACTGGGGGTGGGGGGATGACTGACACTGACTGGGGGCGGGGGGGGTGACTGACACTGACTGGGGTGTGACTGACACTGACTGGGGGTGGGGGGTGACTGACACTGACTGGGGGTGGGGGGGTGACTGACACTGACTGGGGGGTGACTGACAGGGGGGGTGACTGACTGGGGGGAAGGTTACTGACTGGGAGGGGGGTTACTAACTGGGGGGGGTGACTGACTGGGGGGGGTTACTGACTGGGGTGGTTACTGACTGGGGGGGGGGTTACTGGCTGGGGGGGGGGACCTCTGGTGTCACACACATACACATACTCCCATACACACATACATTCATTCACACACACATTCTCCCACACACACACACACATACACATTCTCACACACACACAGGGGAGAAAAGGCCGCGACCAGCACCACGCAAATCCCCCACCCAACCGCGCCCATCTCCCGCTCGTGTGGGGGGCAGGCCGACATCCCCCCCCCAATCAGCAGGGTGGGTGGGAGGCACGTAGCGAGGTATCCCCCACTGGGCGCCCCAGGTGACAGTCAGCCCCGCCGTGGCCGCCACTGCCCTGCTCCCCTCACCGGCATGTCACAGTGCACGGCCAAGCTGCAGGCTGCTTCTTCCCCCCCAGCCCGTGGCGGCATGAAGCTCGTGGGGGGGGGGGGGGCAGGCCGACATCCCCCCACCTCATGCGGCAGCTGCGCCATCATGAAGGTAGGGGACGCATGGGAGGCACGTGGTGAGGGCCGAGCCCCCCCCCCCCCGCAAGCCAACCGGGCTGCCAGCAGCGGGGACCTCCCGCCCCTGACATCGATTGGTGGATGGAGGAGCAGGGGACAAGAGGAGGGGAATGGGACAGGAGCAGGGGACAGGACAGCTTCCGCGGTGGGGAGTAGGGAGCCATGTGGGGACCAGGGGGATCGCAGGGAAGGAGCAGAGGGGCCGCAGCATGGAGAGTACTTACCCTCCAACAGAGCTCCAGGCAGAATGGCCGCTCGTTGGGGGCGGGCTCATATAGAGCCTGGCCGCGCGCCCACAAAGCCTGGAGCGCGCGCCAATCAGGAGTCAGGTAGCGGAGTTTTTTTTGGGTTTTTTTTCAGCGCGAGCAGGGAATTTTCAGCGCGAACGGGGGAATTTAAAAAAAAAACACGTGTGCTGCTTGGGCCAATATTAACTCGCCCGGTGGTTAAATCCACCCGCCCCGGGCGAGTAAATGTATACAATTGTCGAACACTATACATATATATATATATATATACAGTGTTCGACAAACCTATACATTTTCTCGCCCCGGGCGAGTGGATTTAACCCCCGGGCGAGTAAATATTGGCCCAAGCAGCACACGTTTGGTACTAGGTGGCGAGTAGATTTTTTTGTGTGGCGAGTAGATTTTTTGGTGATTTGTCAACCACTATATATATATATATATATATATATTTATATATATATACAAATATAACTGTATGCTCATCTGCATGTCTTAGGCAGGTCTGCAACCCCACCTTTCCCCATTATCACCCAGCATACAGCACTTCCACTGCAGCAAGGGATTCTGGGAATGACATGCAAATGAGCACACAGTGTCACTTTTTGCCTCAATAACCATTTTTAACATGGTTCCCTATAGGCTTAAGCTTGCTGCATGGTCACAGCTTTCAGCACAGCCAGGGTTAAGGTGCATACCCAGAAAACCACCCACAGACAGCTGTTTCGACCTTCACTTTTTGCCTCAATAACCATTTTTAACATGGTTCCCTATAGGCTTAAGCTTGCTGAAGGTCACATATTCTGAGCTAAGCTTATGGTCGAGTAAAAAAAGTGACAAAAAAACCCTCCACATGAAAGCAAATATGCAAATATAACTGTATGCTCATCTGCATGTCTTAGGCAGGTCTGCAACCCCGCCTTTCCCCATTATAACCCAGCATACAGCACTTCCACTGCAGCAAGGGATTCTGGGAAATGACATGCAAATGAGCACACAGTGTCACTTTTTGCCTCAATAACCATATATATATATATATATACATACATACATACCTTGAATATGGAGTATAATTTGGGCAACACTCCTTAGAAAAGACATTATGGAACTAGAGATTTTTTTACATTAGAAAAGAGGCGTCTAAGAGGGGATATGATAAATATATACATATATATTCTGGGACAGTACAAGGAGCTTTCAAAAGAACTATTCATCCCTAGGGCAGTACAAATGATGCAGGGTCATCCCTTAAGGTTGGAGGAAAGGAGATTTCACCAGCAATAAAGGAAAGTGTTCTTTACAGTAAGGGTAGTTAAAATGTGGAATTACCCATGGAGACTGATGGCAGATACAATAGATTTGTTCAATAAAAGGTTGGACATCTTTTTAGAAAGAAAATGTATACAGGGATATACCAAATAAGTAAACATGGGAAAGCTGTTGATCCAGGGAGTAATATTTGGAGCCAGGAAGGAATTAGATGATATTTCACTGGGTGTTTGCTTGCCTTCCTCTTGACCAATATACTGCAAATACAAATATAGGATAAAGTATCTGTCGTCTAAATCAGGGGAGCGCAAACTTTTGGTGCTGCGCCCCCCTGTCACTCTGCCCCGGCTCTTGCGCCCCCCTGCCTACCTTCAGCCGCGTCATATGACGCTGCGTGGGCGTGTGACGTCAGGTCACATGGTGACGCGGCGTCTATTGACGCCGCGTTGCCATGGCGACGCAACACAGACGGCTGAATCTCGGTAAGTAAACAGTTGCAGGGGCCTCACGCGATCCCCCGGCATTTCATTTAAATGCCTGGGGGAAGAGCGCGGGGCCTCTGCAACTGCCCGCGCCCCCCCAGCACAATCTCCCGCCCCCCCTGGGGGTCGCGCCCCCCACTTTGCGCACCGCTGGTCTAAATGTAACATAGGTTGAACTTGATGGACATATGTCTTTTTTCAACCTCATTGTAAGGAATCGGGGAACACATCCTTTGTGACGTGTTCCCTCCTTACCTGTCTTATCTCAGACCTCCGCTCTGGCACCAGTGCGTGCCCGCACCCCCGCTCTGCTTACAGAGCGCGTGCGCACGCGCAGCTCTTCTAGGTTGCCACGGAGCTTCTCTCACACGCGGTGAGCACCCGAGACGATGTGCATGGCTCCCCAGCTGCGTGGCAAGTATTCAATTAGCCCACTTGTCTCTTGCAGCCAATCCTTTCCTCCGTGGAGGACGTGCCTCCACCTCCTTTGCTACTGGTTCCTGTTTCCCATAAGTACCCTGCAGTTCCTGTCATACCTTGCTGAGCATAACCTCTTGTAGCCTTGAGCTCCTACGTCCATTGTGCCCTGCTCCTTGTCTTGGGTTTTTCTTGCAGTTAACCCTTCATGTACCGACCCGGATTGTCTTTGGAATATCTCTGGCTATTGACACCAGCTTATCCTCGACTCTGCTGATCTCTCCAACCCAGACCACGGCTATACGGACATCTACTATTCTGACCTCTCCAACCCAGACCCAGCTACGTTTGACAATCCGCCTGCCAGGCACGCTTCCGCTGCTGTCTGTGCGTGCTTTACTACCTTCCCACCTCACGGGGTCCTGTCTTGCTCGTGGGCACGCAGGTGTTACACTCATCAACTATGTAACTATGTATATAATATTAATACATGTATTATATAGTCAACACACGTCCCAATAGAGATAGGGGTCTATGTATTAATGTAGAGACAAGTGTGTTTAGATGCAATGCTGTGGTATATGTAAGAACAGTTTCTAATGTCTGATGCAAAATTCTGGACTTACACCACTTCAGACGTAGAGGATTTTTAGGGGGTAATAAATAGGAATAAGAATGGTGCAGAGAGACATAGACTGTGATACACCTCATTATAATCTGTGTATCATGTAACTGGTCCCCAACTCCCCACGGTGCAAGCTAGGACACACAGGGCAAAATTGGAGCAAAATACTTTGACACATAGGTGCAGGGTGAGAATGCCCCGGTTTTGCCCCAAAATTGCCTTGCGTACAGTGCAGTACAGTACATACTGTAGATCCATAGTGTTCAGTTCCCTTCTGGTTCCAACTCCTTCACGATCTTTGCTGTTTTTTAGTTGTCTTTTTCTCCAACCACTATAGAAATCCAATAGAAATTAAAAATAGAAACGCTGAAGGAAAATTCCAATAGTCTAGTACAGTACCTTTATTAAATACAGTATTAAAGTAATGTAGAGCCACTAATATTGAACTTCCAAACATTAGTGAGCAGGCTTGCTGCAAATGTCAGTCAACACAAAGCCTGACTGTGATGACTACGCACACCTTGACTCAACGTCCTTGGGTCCGTTACGTCACCCGCCATGCCCATCTTCGCTTCGTCATGCATCTCTCCACATGGCTGTCACAGCAGGCTTTCACTACTCCACCAGCAAACTTCCCAACGTGCTCCATGAGAGTCACTTAATAATTCACAAGGGGATAATACATATCAGATCTATCCTTAAATAGGTGCCTGAATAATTGTTCATCACATGAAGTAATAAATAATTACAATAAACAATAACCTCAATTATTTAAAAAAAAATTATACATGTATTCAGTATCTATTAATAAAGTGAAAACATATCATAAAAAAGACTAATAAATAACCTAAGCTCAAGTTAAAAATGTAAAAAAATCCTTTATCTAATACAATACTAATAAAAAGCCACATGATAGAAACACTATGAAAATTATTCTGCGTAATACATAATGCCAATCAAACATAATCATAGATAATGCCAATCAAATACCAAACATGGTTAAAAACATCACACAGAACAACAACTAATTCACATAGAAGGTATTAAATCGATTTCTTAATTTAGTCATTTTGGTGATATTATGCCCAATCTAAGGGGCAGTGAATAGGATGCGTAGTATCCCCTGATAAAATGAGGAAATCTCATGAAACGCATTGGGAAGGTTGCTGATGGAGTAGTGAAATGCTGCTGTAACAACCGAGCTGAACGACGTGTGAGGTGGATGCAAGTACGTGGAGTTGAGGTGTGTGCATGGTGAAGCCATCCAAGGCAGGTTTAGTGATGAGTAGCGCTGCGGGCAAGCTTTTTCGCTAATACTTGTGAGTGCAATCTTACCGCTTTTACTTTTATACAGAATGAATAAACGAAACTATTGGAAGTGTCCCCCTGCATTTCAATTTTCGTTTCTATAAAAAGCAGACCTACCATAACTCAGCATTACATAAATATTTGATTACCATTTAAATGAGAGGCATATCAAATCCAATCTTTAAGGAGTATTTTTTAATTTTATTGAGATAAGCTTTATGAACCATTTAAAACATTGGGCATTGTGGTTCTAGGTGTAAATACGCTTGAAAATCATTTTTATTCTACAGTATGGGCTGTCTCTGAGGACCAATATTTCAAGTGTAATGTTATGATCAGTAGAAAACAATCTCCTCAATAAATCTATTAAGGATTATGGTAAAGTACTATATTCTATATAACTGGACACTTACTTGCAGCTCCCACCAGCTGAAGAACAATGTTATTACTACAGACCTCGGTCAATTAAAATATAGCACATTCAGAAAACTTGTTTCCTTTTATTATTTAAATTCCAGTCATTCACTACTATAATTTAGTTATGTTTACAGGTAAAAGTATAATAGCCTCAGCACATACTGTAGCAATAGTGTCTGGTGTGATTTGACCAATTGAAGAAGTTTTGCTACAAAATACGCTTCTTTGAGAAGTATGAAAATTTTATTTTTTTACCGGCTGTCCTTTTCCCTGTCGTAATAGAAAGATATTCAGCATATCAGTTTAATGATCGTGATCTACATATCTTTTGAGAGAGGTAGCCAGTCAGTCATTACACTTTACCACGAGCATTATATGCTAATACTCCTTCTTTGTGTAAGAAGCTTAACCTGATTTGCTACAAAGAGGATAAACAATAACACATGACTCTTTGGGGTTTCTGAAAAGATCACTACATTGTCACAGCATACAGTAATTTGGTAACCAAGTTATGTGTATACATGTCCATTCCACTTTCTAATGCTTTAGAAAAATGAATAATTTGGCTGCGTTGCTGTGAAAAACCATTGGGCATAAACTACCCGACTGAAGCTATTTTTGGCTTACTATATTTTTCCATAACTCAACTGTTAAGAGATATAAAGCTCTCACTGTCAAATTAGGATTGAAGTATTCAGTTTATAGTGTTCTTGTGTTTGCTATAGTATCCATATTGATATACAGTATGCCTGACTTATGTACTCAACTTGTTTGTCTTTTTTATATATACTGTATGTACATTCACGTGTACTTCACACATTTATTTTTAAAGGAACGTAATTCACGTTTTTGTTCAAAGTGAGACAAGTAGTTGGTGCACTTTATAATAATACCTGCCGGACGCTCCAGCACCCGGTCACTGATACTTCGAAAAGGATCTGCAGATCCAGTGTCATCTCTCACGAGTAGTTCCTCACTGTCAGGGAGGTCTCTCACGAGGCTTGACTCCGCAATGCAGTCTGATCCCAAACTACAGATCACCTTGTAGCTCAGGAAGATGCTGTGTCCCTGACTGCTACTATCAGTAAATGGTAAAGTCCCTATCTAGGGCTGTTCCCTGCAGTACCACAAGCTGGTGGAGACTCAGGGCCTGCGCTGGGGCCTAGGGGAATATTCTGGCCTATGCAGTGGGCCACTGACCCCCTGTACTACGCACCTCCTCTCCCCTTGCCTCCCAGCACCAACTGACACCAACTGCCTGTTTTCTCCAGCGCGCGGAATGTTTCAGAATCAGAGAGCAGAGAGTTCTGATAACCCCATTGGCTGCTGTGACCACCTGGTATCCCAACTCCCTGAGGCTTATGGGACTTGTAGTCCCACAGAGCCTTCCCTGGTAATGGCCGCCGCTGGTGATGCTCCTATCTGAAATGGCCGCCTCTCCTGTATCACTGCGCATGCGCAACTCTATCTGTAGGGGCCGCCGCAACTATCGCGCTACTGCGCATGCGCGAATCGCGCATAACATGGCGGCGCCCTGAGCCAATACCTCCGGGAGTCCCCCGGCGCCGCGGCCGCCCCGGCAACTCCCACTAGCACCAGGGTAAGAAGGGGTGGTACCGGAGGACCTGGCTACAATTTACTTTTTGAAAATCATATATATATGAATGTTTAAACCACTTAGAATGTGACATTTATTGTTTCCATTGCAAAAAAAAGAGGCATTTTACTTTTTTCAATTTTAGCTGAGGGGGGAGGGGGAGAGGGATGGGAGGGGGAGAGGGATGGGAGGGGGAGAGGGATGGGAGGGGGGGTGAGATGGGGGGAGGGTAGGGTGACCAGATTTACAAAAGTAAAAACCGGGACACATTAAAAAAAATATTTAGAAAACAAATTACATCACCAACTGCGCCCCTTCTCCTTTATGTCTCTCCGTCCCTCTCTGTCCCCCATTTTCTCACACACCCACCACATTTTCTCTCTCCCCATCCCTCCATTCTCTCTCCCCCATCCCTCTGTTCTCTCTCCCCATCCCTCCATTCTCTCTCTTCCCCCATCCCTGCATTCTCTCTCCCCCATCCCTCCATTCTCTATCCCCCATCCCTCAATTCTCTCTCTCCCCCCATCCCTCTATTCTCTCTCCCCCCATCCCTCTATTCGCTCTCCCCCATCCCTCCATTCTCTACCTCCCCCCATCCCTCCATTCTCTCTCCCCCTATCCCCCATTCTCTCTCCCCCATCCCTGCATTCTCTCTCTTCCCCATCCCTCCATTCTCTATCTCCCCCATCCCTCCATTTTATCTCTCCCCCCACCCCTCCATATTCTCCCTCCCCCCGATCCCTCCATTCTCTTCCTCCCCATCCCTCCATTCTCTCCCTCCCCACATCCCTCCAATCTCTCTCTCCCCCATCCTCTCCCTCCCACCATCCCTCCATTCTCTCTCCCCCCAATCCCCCATTCTCTCACTCCCCCAATCCCCCATTCTCTCACTCCCCCATCCCTCCATTCTCACTCCACCATCCCTGCATTCTCTCTCCCCCATCCCTCCATTCTCACTCCACCATCCCTGCATTCTCTCTCCCCCATCCCTCCATTCTCTCTCTCCCCCCCATCCCTGCATTCTCTCTCCCCCATCCCTCCATTCTCTCTCCCCCATCCCTCCATTCTCTCTCCCCCATCCCTCCATCCCTCTATTCTCCCTCCCCCATCCCTCTATTCGGTCTCCAACCCTCCATTCTCTCTCTCACCCCATCCCTCCATTCTCTCTCCCCCTATCCCCATTATCTCACTCCCCCCATCCCTCCATTCTCTCTCCCCCATCACTGCATTCTTTCTCTCCCCCACTCCTCCATTCTCTCTCCCCCATCCCTGCATTCTCTCTCTCCCCATCCCTCCATTCTCTCTCCCTAACCCTGCATTCTCTCTCTCCCCCATCTTTCCATTCTCTCTCCCCCATCTTTCCATTCTCTCTCCCCGATCTTTCCATTCTCTCTTCCCCCATCCCTCCATTCTCTCCCCCCACCCTCCATTCTCTCCCCCTGCCATCCGTCCATTCTCTCCCCGCCAACCCTCCATTCTCTCTCTCCCCCATCCCTCTATTCTCTCTCCCCCCATCCCTCTATTCGCTCTCCCCATCCCTCTATTCGCTCTCCCCCATCCCTCTATTCGCTCTCCCCCATCCCTCCATTCTCTCTCTCCCCCATCCCTCCATTCTCTCTTCCCATCTTTCAATTCTCTCTCCCCCCATCTTTCCATTCTCTCTCCCCCCATCTTTCCATTCTCTATTCCCCCATCCCTCCATTCTCTCCACCACCCTCCATTCTCTCCCCCTGCCATCCCTCCATTCTCTCCCCGCCAACCCTCCATTCTCTCTCTCCCCCCATCCCTCCATTCTCTCTCCCCCTATTCCCCATTCTCTACTCCCCCCATCCCTCCATTCTCTCCCCCATCCCTGCATTCTCTCTCTCCCCCATCACTCCATTCTCTCTCCCCCATCCCTGCATTCTCTCTCTCCCCCATCCCTCCATTCTCTCTCCCCAATCCCTCCATTAACTCTCTCCCCCATCCCTCCATTCTCTCTCTCCCCCCATCCCTTCATTCTCTCTCTCCCCCCATCCCTCCATTCTCTCTCTCCCCCCATCCCTCCATTCTCTCTCCCCCTGTCCCTCCATTCTCTCTCCCCCATCCCTCCATTCACTCTCCCCCCATCTTTCCATTCTCTCTTCCCCCATCTTTCCATTCTCTCTTCCCCCATCTTTCCATTCTCTCTTCCCCCATCCCTCCATTCTCTCTCTCCCCCCATCCCTCCATTCTCTCTCCCCTGTCCCTCCATTCTCTCTCCCCCCAATCCCTCCATTCTCTCTCCCCCCAATCCCTCCATTCTCTCTCCCCCCATCTTTCCATTCTCTCTCCCCCCATCTTTCCATTCTCTCTTCCCCCATCCCTCCCTTCTCTCCCCCACCCTCCATTATCTCCCCCTGCCATCCCTCCATTCTCTCTCCCCCCACCCCTCCATTCTCTCTCCCCATCCCTCCATTCTCTCTCCTCCATCCCTCCATTCTCTCTCTCCCCGCCAACCCTCCATTCTCTCTCTCCCCCCATCCCTCTATTATATCTCCCCCCATCCCTCTATTTGCTCTCCCCCATCCCTCTATTTGCTCTCCCCCATCCCTCCATTCTCTCTCTCCCCCCATCCCTCTATTCTCTCTCCCTCTATCCCCCATTCTCTCCCCCATCCCTCCATTCTCTCTCCCTCTATCCCCCATTCTCTCCTCCATCCCTCCATTCTGTCTCCTCCCATCCCTCCATTCTTTCTCCCCCCATCCCTCCATTCTCTCTCTCCCCCATCCCTACATTCTCATTCCACCCTTCCCATCCTGTCTCTCACCCCATTCTCTGTCTTTCTCTCTCACCCCATTCTCTGTCTTTCTCTCTCAACCATTCTCTGTGTCTCTTTCTCTCCCCATGCGGTTGGTCGGTCTCTCTCTCTCTCTCTCTCTCTCTCTCTCTCTCTCCTGTCTCTCTGTCCCCATGCTGTGTCTCTCTCCCCCATGCTGTGTCTCTCTCCCCCATGCTGTCTCTCTCTCCCCATGCTGTCTCTCTCTCCCCATGCTGTCTCTCTCTCCCCATGCTGTCTCTCTCTCCCCATGCTGTCTCTCTCTCCCCATGCAGGGTCTCTCCCCATGCAGGGTCTCTCCCCATGCAGGGTCTCTCCGTGCTGTGTGTGTCTCTCCGTGCTGTGTGTGTCTCTCTCTCCGTGCTGTGTGTGTCTCTCTCTCCGTGCTGTGTGTGTCTCTCTCTCCGTGCTGTGTGTGTCTCTCTCTCCGTGCTCTGTGTGTCTCTCTCTCCGTGCTCTGTGTGTCTCTCTCTCCGTGCTCTGTGTGTCTCTCTCTCCGTGCTCTGTGTGTCTCTCTCTCCGTGCTCTGTGTGTCTCTCTCTCCGTGCTCTGTGTGTCTCTCTCTCCGTGCTCTGTGTGTCTCTCTCTCCGTGCTCTGTGTGTCTCTCTCTCCGTGCTCTGTGTGTCTCTCTCTCCGTGCTCTGTGTGTCTCTCTCTCCGTGCTCTGTGTGTCTCTCTCTCCGTGCTCTGTGTGTCTCTCTCTCCGTGCTCTGTGTGTCTCTCTCTCCGTGCTCTGTGTGTCTCTCTCTCCGTGCTCTGTGTGTCTCTCTCTCCGTGCTCTGTGTGTCTCTCTCTCCGTGCTCTGTGTGTCTCTCTCTCCGTGCTCTGTGTGTCTCTCTCTCCGTGCTCTGTGTGTCTCTCTCTCCGTGCTCTGTGTGTCTCTCTCTCCGTGCTCTGTGTGTCTCTCTCTCCGTGCTCTGTGTGTCTCTCTCTCCGTGCTCTGTGTGTCTCTCTCTCCGTGCTCTGTGTGTCTCTCTCTCCGTGCTCTGTGTGTCTCTCTCTCCGTGCTCTGTGTGTCTCTCTCTCCGTGCTCTGTGTGTCTCTCTCTCCGTGCTCTGTGTGTCTCTCTCTCCGTGCTCTGTGTGTCTCTCTCTCCGTGCTCTGTGTGTCTCTCTCTCCGTGCTCTGTGTGTCTCTCTCTCCGTGCTCTGTGTGTCTCTCTCTCCGTGCTCTGTGTGTCTCTCTCTCCGTGCTCTGTGTGTCTCTCTCTCCGTGCTCTGTGTGTCTCTCTCTCCGTGCTCTGTGTGTCTCTCTCTCCGTGCTCTGTGTGTCTCTCTCTCCGTGCTCTGTGTGTCTCTCTCTCCGTGCTCTGTGTGTCTCTCTCTCCGTGCTCTGTGTGTCTCTCTCTCCGTGCTCTGTGTGTCTCTCTCTCCGTGCTCTGTGTGTCTCTCTCCCCGTGCTCTGTGTGTCTCTCTCCCCGTGCTCTGTGTGTCTCTCTCCCCGTGCTCTGTGTGTCTCTCTCCCCGTGCTCTGTGTGTCTCTCTCCCCGTGCTCTGTGTGTCTCTCTCCCCATGCTCTGTGTGTCTCTCTCAGTGCTCTGTGTGTCTCTCTCTCCGTGCTCTGTGTGTCTCTCTCTCCGTGCTCTGTGTGTCTCTCTCTCCGTGCTCTGTGTGTCTCTCTCTCCGTGCTCTGTGTGTCTCTCTCTCCGTGCTCTGTGTGTCTCTCTCTCCGTGCTCTGTGTGTCTCTCTCTCCGTGCTCTGTGTGTCTCTCTCTCTGTGCTCTGTGTGTCACTCTCTCCGTGCTCTGTGTGTCTCTCTCTCCGTGCTCTGTGTGTCTCTCTCTCCGTGCTCTGTGTGTCTCTCTCTCCGTGCTCTGTGTGTCTCTCTCTCTCCGTGCTCTGTGTGTCTCTCCGTGCTCTGTGTGTCTCTCTCTCCGTGCTCTGTGTGTCTCTCCGTGCTCTGTGTGTCTCTCTCTCCGTGCTCTGTGTGTCTCTCCGTGCTCTGTGTGTCTCTCTCTCCGTGCTCTGTGTGTCTCTCTCTCCGTGCTCTGTGTGTCTCTCTCTCCGTGCTCTGTGTGTCTCTCTCTCCGTGCTCTGTGTGTCTCTCTCTCCGTGCTCTGTGTGTCTCTCTCTCCGTGCTCTGTGTGTCTCTCTCTCCGTGCTCTGTGTGTCTCTCTCTCCGTGCTCTGTGTGTCTCTCTCTCCGTGCTCTGTGTGTCTCTCCGTGCTCTGTGTGTCTCTCTCTCCGTGCTCTGTGTGTCTCTCCGTGCTCTGTGTGTCTCTCTCTCCGTGCTCTGTGTGTCTCTCTCTCCGTGCTCTGTGTGTCTCTCTCTCCGTGCTCTGTGTGTCTCTCTCTCCGTGCTCTGTGTGTCTCTCTCTCCGTGCTCTGTGTGTCTCTCTCTCCGTGCTCTGTGTGTCTCTCTCTCCGTGCTCTGTGTGTCTCTCTCTCCGTGCTCTGTGTGTCTCTCTCTCCGTGCTCTGTGTGTCTCTCTCTCCGTGCTCTGTGTGCCTCTCTCTCCGTGCTCTGTGTGTCTCTCTCTCCGTGCTCTGTGTGTCTCTCTCTCCGTGCTCTGTGTGTCTCTCTCTCCATGCTCTGTGTGTCTCTCTCTCCGTGCTCTGTGTGTCTCTCTCTCCGTGCTCTGTGTGTCTCTCTCTCCGTGCTCTGTGTGTCTCTCTCTCCGTGCTCTGTGTGTCTCTCTCTCCGTGCTCTGTGTGTCTCTCTCTCCGTGCTCTGTGTGTCTCTCTCTCCGTGCTCTGTGTGTCTCTCTCTCCGTGCTCTGTGTGTCTCTCTCTCCGTGCTCTGTGTGTCTCTCTCTCCGTGCTCTATGTGTCTCTCTCTCCGTGATCTGTGTGTCTCTCTCTCCGTGCTCTGTGTGTCTCTCTCTCCGTGCTCTGTGTGTCTCTCTCTCCGTGCTCTGTGTCTCTCTCTCCGTGCTCTGTGTGTCTCTCTCTCCGTGCTGTGTGTCTCTCTCTCCGTGCTGTGTGTCTCTCTCTCCGTGCTGTGTGTCTCTCTTTCCGTGCTGTGTGTCTCTCTCTAATCTGAGCAGACTTCTTGGTCAAAAAGACCGTGCTGAGCCGCGCTGAGGGAAAACATCATCCCTATTGAGCACGGCTTTAGATGGCGCTTCCGCACGCTTCCACAGGCGTGTGGAGGCGTATGGAATTGCAGTCGACAGCACAATTTAATTTTTCCCACTGAGGGAAGTGCAGGGCTGGTCACATGACCGCCAAAAGCCAACGGCAGTCCGTGACGTCGGTGCCGTGACGTGACGCGCTAGCCCTGCCTCCCGCCCGGCTCCCAAGCGCGCACGCTGACACTCATGCAGGGACACAAAAAGCTCCTGCTTGAGCAGGAGAGCATGAGCGTCAGCGCTGTGAATGACACCATGTCCGAGGCCGAAGGTTTTGTTACATTCCAAAATGTTTTGTACGTGTGGTTACATTTATTTACATTTGTGTGTGTACAACATGCCATATAATTTTCTCTTGTGAATTTATTGTGTGCTACTACTAAGGTTGCCAGGTGTCCAGTATTGAAAGTTACTGGGCTGTAAAGCATAGAACTAAATCTTCCAGGTGACTAAATGTATAATTCATTTTGATATTTTTAACGTATATGGAAGGGCACAGTATCTTTGGAATTTGGTGAGGAACACATCTGTCCGATTTGTCCTGTATTTGGACATTCTGTCCAGTACAAAATTAGAGGTATGTCCTCTCTGGCCATAGTGATCTGACCGGCTTGGAGGACCGTGGGATTTCCCCGAGCAGGGAGAGAGCAGGGCTACATCTAGGCAACTGGGCAGCTTCCTCCATCTTGATTGGCTGCATTACCCAGCTGCAGGTAAGACAATGCAAAAAAAAAAATCTCTGGGTTGGCCTTCAGTAGAAGGTGGCAACCCTGGGTCCAGATCCACTAAAGGCTGCTAAGCATTAGCACGCCTTTACTCACATTCATATGAATGAGAGCCGAGCCATGCTAAAGCCTAGCCCCCCTTTTGTGCATCTCGACCTTAGAGTGAAAGTTACTGGGCTGGAAAGCTTAGAACTAAATCTTCCAGGTGACTAAATGTATAATTCATTTGGATATTTGTAACATATATGGAAGGGCACAGTATTCTTTGGAGTTTGGTGAGGAACACATCTATTCGATCATTAAATTAAGCAATGTGTAAATTATTAGGTAGGCTATCATGAGTAACTTATTTTCTTAGTTTGCCATTTTATTGTTTAAAAAGCAAATTCAATATACCTGGCCACTCATATTTGAGTTAGTTGAAATACAATGACATACCTTTTCGTGGGCAATTATGGACATGCTGGCAAAAAGACAATGTACTGTACAGTACCATACAGTATATGCTTACACATTCATTTAAAGATAAGAGGTTTACTACAACTGATAATAATAACAATAATTAAGAGGGGGGAGGGGAGTTTAACCAAAGTTTCTTAATGGCAAAACTGAAGTAGTATTTGTGCATGACAGCTGTACATGTATGTGCATGTATAGAATTCAACTGTACTGTACTGAAGGTCGGAATTCACTGGCATGCAAACCTCAGACATGGATCACAGAAAGGCAAATTCAACAGCAACAGTCATTCACGTTATCTGGTGTCACACAGACCTAGAACCAGCAACCCTCAATGTCCACCTATTGAATTGGGGCTATGAGTCCATATCATTATGGATGACCCCATTGCTCGACCAAAGTAAATGGCTAAAATAGTTTGCTTGGACCAATATAGAGTTATGCAGCTTGTAAGTAAGCCTGGACAATGCAAAGATATATTTATATTTATACATATTCATATAACACTAAACCTAATCAATGTGTTACAGTTATAACCAATATGAATGCTGTTGATTTAAGTAATAACACTTTTACATATAACAATACTGTACACTAGATTTTTTTAGACTTCACATAAAATAATGGATCCTCAGGGAACTATTTAACAAATCATTGCAGTGTAAACTCACAATGTATTGTAATGGTGTTTCTCAGTGAAAGGAAGCATAAATTGTCTTCTCTGTGTATCTTCCTAATTTAATTAGTGTGCTAATGATCTAAACTAGATTGTCCATAATAATTTGCCATTTATTTTATGCTGCAAACTACTGTACGCTCGAATGAAAATACATTTGCATTAAAAACATTCTCCAACAATATTTTGGCACAAGAGATAAAACACGCACAGAGAAATAACTCAGACATACTGCAAACAGTATTTACTGAAAGAGGATGGGAAGAGGATGATTGTACCTCAAGGGCCTCTTTGGTGTATGGCTTATATAGAGGGATTTCATGCACTTATTATAGATGTACTGTATGTTACTGTTATAATTACAGTTTGTAGTTCTATTTCTGACAAAACATACCTCCATTTTGTACTAGTGTTTGACTTAAAGATGGCAGTTTTTCCTTTAACAAGGATGTGGCCAGCTCCATAAAATGATTTCAATTCACACAAACAAATAAGGGACCAATATAGCCTCAAAGCTAATGTACAACTTTTACACATTGGTGTATGATTATCATATTACATGTTCTAAGGACACAGAATGGGACCATATGTATAAAGCAATACAAGAACAAAGAAGTATGCACCTGACAAAGGTTGCACCTGCTGAAATGCTGTGTTTACTTTCTCTGCACTGAAGTATGTGAGTAATAAACCAGCGGGTTTCGCTATTTTGGACACCAATCTGTGTGCGGCGACCTCTTTGTTCTTCTATTGGTATCAATGAGCAGCAAATCGAGGCACCGCTGGAGCTCGCCTGCACCTGAATGATGTTGACCAATAAGATGTAAAAGGCATATCAAGAGTGTGCACCACAGTATTTATAGCTGATTTAGATCATATGTATTAAGCCAGTGGTTTTTAACCTTTTTTTGGTTAAGTAATCCTATAATTATACTGCAAATTTCTTAGGCACCCCAACCCTCTCTAATAGTGCGTCTGAGTTCGGTCTTGTTGAAAGTGTAACCAAACGGCCGCAATATTTATGTCTATAATATTTAGCTGATGAAAAACCTGAGAATTAAAAAAAAAAAAAATGTATATGACAATAAACCTATTAATGGCTATTAATTGCTCTATGTAATACATATGGACAACACACATGTTTTCTCCATTATAGGGACAGGAAGATATACAGTACTGTATCTTTTTGCATATAAACTATATGCCACATACATGTCTAGCTGATATCACTGCTGTCACATTTGAAAATAAACCTTACTCTTGAATTGTGTTAAATTCAATTTTTGATAAAGTGATAATGAAAAAACACATTACTGCAAAATTGATGGCACAATGAGCAAAACCTCAAAGTGTATTCTATCGATACTGTGAACGCATACAAATTCTTCTGCACCTACATTGCCAATTCATCTATTGTGCATCATTGATTGGAGGTAAAGCTACATCATACATTAGATAACTGCTTTCCTTTGTAGAGATGATTAAATATATCAAAATTAGTCACACAAACCAAGCAGTTTTCATATATTTGCAACACTGAAATAACTGTCACTTCCACAACTTAGTACAGACCACCAACATGTAATCCTGCTTACTGTACTGGGTTAACCACCTGTGTACTAAGATTAGGAAGTCTATTCAGTCAATAATAACTTTATTTCATATACTGTAGTGCTTTTCTCCCAATGGACACAAAGCACTTCACAATTACAGTATAGTGCATGGTACATAGGATTTTTACAAAGTAAATACAGACAGCACACACTAAGAAAGTCTGTGTAGCAATAACGGGTGCAGACGGGAACAGAGAGGACCCTCGTTCCTCTCAAATAATCAAATAGAACATAAATGTTCACAGCACACCAAGAAAAAAGAACTAATAAAGGATCAGCCAAAAAGTCAAATTTGACTTTTTGGCTGATCCATTATTAGTTCTTTTTTCTTGGTGTGCTGGGAACATTTATGTTCTATATGATTTTTACAGACACAGTGCCTGTCGAGATGAGCTTATAATCAATGTTTTTGGCGACTGAGGCACAGGGAAATAAAGTTACTTGCCCAAGGTCACAAGGAGTTGACACCAGGATTTGAACCAGGTTCCCCTGCTTCAAACTCAGTGTCATTGAGATCTTTAAAGAGCTGGAATCGAAAACAAGGTTTTGGTCTCGGAGTTGCAGGATCGCGCTTCAGATTAAACCAAACCTTGACAGTCCCCGGGTTTTTGCACAATCCTTTTATTGGAGCTACTAAAATAGACCATAAAACAGGGGGGATAGCCTGGCTGAGAGCTGTCAACATATGATGACGATAAAGGACATCTTTATGCATAGTGCGTGATGTCACTTATTGAGACACCCAATTAAACAATATTTATTTGCATTGTAAAGGCTGCAACCGCTACACATCTGATTAACTACTGTAGATACCCAAGCCAGAAAAAGAACTGACCAGAGTGCTTGCTCAAATAATATCCTCTACAATTAAAGTCAATGAGCAGAAACTCCCATAGACATTTTCTGTACTTAAATGACTTAAATCGCTTTTGGCAACTCATTAACTGAGCAGTGAGCTTTAATGGTCTATTATATTTTTCTCCAACATGGTTCACTGTGGCTTGTGATGAACATCTTGTAATCTCCAGTGTGCAGCTCTTCTACATACTACCGTAATATCTGTGAGTTAAATATTGGACTCAAAAGATCTGACAAAAGGATGAGGATAAATGACAATAATGTATGGTACCATTTATATACGTGTTAGAGATACTAAGCTTGATAACACTTAATGATAGGTAATTATGTACTTAAAAATACATTACCATCTGTTACTGGAGTTTAACTAAGTTTAAAAGTTTCAGTAAGACCTTAGGAATGATCACATGTTCTATGAATTGGAGGGGGAAGTGGTCTAGCATCGCATTCTGTATTCTAAAAGCAGTAATCGAGGCTTTTATACAATATTTATCATTTATTATGCTGGGCAGAGCAGAGTGACTTTCATTGTCATTGTAAATTCATATTAATTAATATTAAATAAATCATTAGAAGTCCTTTTTTTTTTAAACAAATGTTTTCACCTCATTGTGACCACAAAAAATAAAAATAGTAAAATCATGTAATCCTGAAAAATGTATGCATAAATATATTATTGTAGTTCATTATTCTGGTATGTCCAGATCTTTGCATACATACTGTTCTACCTTTAACGTGACGTGACCTGCTTAAAAACCACCCAGAAGGACAATAGCAATACTGTACTGTTTTGGTCTTGCGTGCACTATGTACTGTATTTGTTTATTATTATGTGCCACATTTCTATGAAAGATAAAAAGCCTCTGGCTTTTGTGACAGTGTTGAGGCTCTCTCTTAGAAACACGATTGTGTGTAACAAGATACTGTATAGTCTTTCTATCTGCATTAGGATTTAGTTAGGACAAAAACAATTAAAACAAATCAGTGTGGGGCAGTCATGAGCAGTCTTATTTGCTCTTAGAGGAACAGTAATTAGTGATTAATCTGTTTAATAATGGAGCTGGGAACCACATACTATACTGTAATTGCAACAGCCCAATCACTATCGATGCCTGAATTTTCATCTGTTTTAGAAAGTGCTTTTCATCCTGGTATTTTCGTACGGGACAGTGAGAAACAAGATAATAATTAAAAACATATTTTCAGATTTTATATGCACATATCTGAATTTAATCTTAATTGTGATAACTCACTTTGATAATTTTTGGAGATTGTACCTGCAATATGCAAAATAAAATCAGCAGTGTTTATTCACATGACATACAGAACAGACAGGTTTGTTTCAGATGTGTAAGCGTCACACATGAATAAGAACATATTGTTCACTTCTAAAACCCCTTTACAAACTAATAAGCTTCAATCCGCTATATGACACAATTTGTACAGTTTGAACCTGGGTAGTGTAACACTATATGAACTATCTGCTGGAACATTTTCTTATTCAGCTATTTTACGTTTGGAGTCCTTTTGCAAACATCGCATACAGGTTTAAAAAAAGTGATCAAATATAAAGGTAGATCTATCATTATAACACTGAAACACTTTTTTATGCCAGTCTTTCCTGCTTTCAAACTCCATAAAATCCTTAACACTCCCCAAAATCCACTTTTCCCATAGATATTCATTTAGGACAATAGATTGTTATTTGGGACAATATTAAGTCACCTTAAGTGAATTGGTGATAAAATACATAGGGATTAGCTGTGGCAACGTAACTTCACGTGACCCTGCAGCATCATTTGATGCCGGAGATATAGTAAGGAGGGGTGCGAGAGCAGGGGGGCAGTACAGACAGGGGGGCAGTACAGACAGGGGGGCACAGGGGGAAAAGTTTGCGCACCCCTGGTATAAACCATCTCAAATGGAGCAGTATTATTATTTATAATCTGCCAAAGAACAACCACAACATTTAGTAGTATGCGATTTAAGTGGCGATCTGTATGTCACAGTCAGGCTGGAGCAAGGGGGTAACTCTGACTTCAACATAAACTCCAGCTTAATGAGGTCATCGCAATGTAAAAACACAAACCACACAGTAGCGATGAGAAAAACATGTCATTTACAGCCATACGGCTTCAAATGGTTGGCAGACTGGCATACAGGGACAAACAGAGTCAATGTTATGATGCACTAATCATGTCAGCTCTTATGATGTGGAATGGGACAAGCCAAATATTTAGTTAGTTTGGACATTAATGAGTAAAGTGAAAAGGTAATGACAACAATTCACTGGTTTCTTCCACCAATGTGGTGCTTACAAGGCTCACAAACTGACCATGTTAAATATATTCTTTTTGCTTTTACAACGTCTGGTGCAACTATGCCTTTCAATTTCATTGCAAGAAAGACATGTAGAAGAAGATGCATCTTTCTTTTTGTGTTTAACATGCACACAGTGAGATCATAATTGTTTTTAAAACTGTGCTTTGTGGCACCTGTTGTGAAGTGTAACATATAGTAATTAAAAAGGCAAGTGTTTTTCATTGAACAGTACCATACTTAATAGGTGCCAATTTCAAATGATGTGAAGCTCAGATAAACCTACAGACTTTTGGTGTTCCAGAGAGAATTTAAAATGTAAAGAGATACTTTAATTGTCAAAGGTCCAATAGGGAGACACATGATACAAAGGTGCACCAAATCTTAATTGCTCTCCATATCAAGATGAGCAGAACAGAATTCTCATATGATTCATAGGAATGGCTTATTACCATGAATTAGAGATACATTAAAGTGTTTCTGTCTAGAGCCTTCAGCGTTAAGGTAGCTCAATTAAAATGCAGCATATGACAGTCTACAAGTCAACATATCAAATTATGTGCGGTAATCAAAACCGCATCAGACAGTATTTTGGTCTCAGAACACGAGGACTATATTTAACAAACCAGAAAATGCCAACAATACTGTCTTTCTGTGTTAGGGCACTCAATTAATTTGTAGAATTATACTGCACAGTTGATTCAAAACAAATGACTTGATAAATATGTTGTGTGTATTATTTCCCTCACCCACATGTGTTAACTGCACCACTTGCCATGCTGGTCACTTATTTGAACATATTTTAATATACTGTACTGTTCAACATTACTTTACATTAGCCATCAGGCTACATCTGCGTCACCCCAAAGGCAGGCATCTGAAAGGGTTTCCCAAAAACTACTCACCTCTGCACAGAACTAGCATGCTAAGAGTTAACATCTAGGAATTCTTTTTGCACTGGGTTTAGTTAACCCCAGCCCGTGCAGTGTTTATGACAAAGGAATGTCAAAGCCCAGCTGAATTCATTCAGAAACCTTTAGTCTACAACTGCGTCGCCCGATGGGATGACAGCTAGGACGGCAGCCAAAGGGTGTCACCGTTTGTGGCCATTCTCTGTTTGGTAATGTTACAGCTGTTCTATTGCTTCAGAAACTCACCAACCCTCTCATCCCCTGTACCCAAAGTCTAATTCCCCTGCCTATAGTTTGTAAGTTCCTTGAGGCTGGGGTTCTTCTAACACATAGTATTATAAGAGGTAGGATAGGCATTCAATTTTAATCCTGTCTGTAAATGTTACTTATGCCCATAATAATATCTCTGACAGACCATTAAATATCTGTAAACTGAATATATATTACCTTTGATCATTTAATGCCAACCATTTATTATTATAACTGTGGCTTTTCCTGTGTCTCTTATGTAACAAAATAATTGTATTTCATTTGCAGTTGTTCTCAAACTGACTGTAAAGTATTGCGATGCCCCCTTAAGTGGAGGCCTGTACGTACTTAAAAACGAAAGGATGATGGTGATGATGACAATGATGCTGATGCGGGTGACAATGATGCTGATGCGGATGATAACCTTTGTATCCTATGAAAAATCTATGACACTTTTAAAGTCGATGGCCTGGGCCACTTCATTGTCCCAAGACATCATGATATATAAATACATATTGCCAACTGTGCACATACAGTACGTGAGATGAATGATTGAATTCTTTTATTAAATTAAAAGACATACATGAGCAGTGGTTTGGGTTATATTTGTACACAGATCTAGTATAATCATAGCTGCGTTTGCTCAAAGAAATCAGAACAAAAAAACATCTCATGGGTCATCGCCAGCTCTTCCGGAAAAAGTTAAACAGAATGAAACCTTAACTTCTGCTATCTTGGCTTTGCTAGCTCACTCTGGCCCATACTTACTAAGAGGTGCTATGCCAGAAGACACCATCCGGCAGCAGGAGACACCTTATGTCCCGTTCAAGTAAACGTTTGTGAAGGTGGGAATGAAACTGGTGCTTATGGCTCTCATAGCATTAGAACTGGCTTCCCACAAATGCGCATGTGATAATGAAAATGTAATTTTGGTATTATTTGGTAGTGCTCTTCCATGAGTCTCACTTTTGGTTCACTGAGGCAATTAATTACTGTACTCACTTCAATTCAGCTGACGGCAATAACATTGCTCTTCTTATCTTGGCTCAAATTAAATTGATGGTTTTAACTGCCTTTATGGTGAAATATAAGATGACACATGTTTCAGTGATTAAAAAACATAAGCCCCTATTCAATATGCTGTGAGGCGTCTTCCCTGTGTTGGGCAGATTTTAGTCCCATTCATTTTAACAGAGCTGATCTCTTCTTCAGCCCTGGGAATATACATTTACAGCAACCATGTTACTGTGAGAGGGACCTGCAGCATATTACTTTGCAGATAATGGGTTACTTAGGGGCTGGTATTTTGAATGTATTTAATTCCAGTAATCTGATTTAAACAACGTTTTGTTTGGTTATATTAAATTTGTTACATGTGCTGTTTTCTTCCTTACCTAGCAGCACACTATGGGAACATATATATTTTTTATTAAATAAACAGCAGACGTACAGTATGTCTTCTCTTGAGGAATAGGCAGAACAGTGAGTGCTGTATAAACATAAATGCTGCATCTCTGGTGACAGAAGCAATCTGCAATTCTGAGTATCCTATAAAACTACAGTAATGTCAGCAAATCTACAAAGAGAATAAGACAATGAATGTTTTATAGGAACACATGAAAAGGAGATAGAACTTGGCATGGTTGGAGAGAATGGAGCTGGAACATTTTGATTACACTTTAGGTCAGAAATATTGAAAGCCACCTGCAATTTGTTATAACATACTGTATTTATGTTGCATATATTTATACTGTATGTATTTATATATAAAATATATTTGTGTTACTTGAAGAAATAATTTTTCACAGTGAAACTATCAGGCAATTATGATACATTTTAATTACTTTATCAAAAGCAGCATCCTTATTACTAAGCTACTCTGAGTCATCAGCCCATTACGTCAGGAGGTCTCAAGTTAACCCCTTGGTACCTATACCACCCCCATACCTAATAAGACACAGACTAGGTTTGGGGTAAAATTGTCACAGTATTTATTAAAACAACATAACCTAAATTGCAGGGTCAGATTGCACCCACACATGATGATGCCCAATAAGCCACCGGCCTTAACAGCCAAGCAGGAAATGTATAATATACCACCATCCAAGTGGAAGGACATCACCAGAACAGCCGCTTTAGCCAGGGCCGCTGACAGTGGGATTGTCCCAATTGTCCCAATTGTCCCAGACCTGGCGGCTGCTTGGGGCCTGGACGGCCGGTGCTGGAAGTTGAGCCAGAGGTCAGGCCCAACATCTGCGTCCATCTGCCAGGCCCGAGCTCTCCCCCCTGCAGCTTGGCCCGGCCTCCAGTGTAAGCTCTGCTCGGCGCACGCCAGAAGTCAGGCGAACTTCGCCTAAGCTAAGGGGGTGGTGTGTGTGTGTGCGCGTGTCTCATGATCATACTGCCCTCTCTCCAGATTCAGATGTCCTGAATAAATAAAACAATTCTGAAGCTCTAATTGCAATACATATTTTGTGTAGTTGCCCTCCTATATCAAACATTGCCTACAATCTCAAATATGTGAGAGGTGGACATCTTATGAATTCTGAGTTGAATAAAGTGAGCTTCATAAATATGTCACTCTATTTGATTATCTCCAAGTTTCATCACCCCATTAATCTGCACTGGACGATTGTCTCAAGCCCTAACAGATTTTCTTTTCATTTTACATGCGTTAAATTATCCCCACATGGTCCTGAGAATTCTCCCTAATTTTCCAGCTATGACAACATTGATTTGCCCAACATCCCAGCACCTCATGTCATTTCTTTGTTGATCTTTTTTGCAGGACCTTTAAGAGGTCCCTGCAGTCTCTTTACAACATAGGAGAAGAACCTCTCCCATTCAGATTTAAAGCCCAACTGAACATACAGATGTTAGCCCAGTGTAAGTATAAGATTTCCCTATATGTAAAGAAAAACACCATTGCTTTTCCAAGTATTCTTTTTATTTTATCTATTGCACTCAATCCAGATTTTTACCCACTATAAAATAAACCCATCACAGGGTTATGTATTAAAACCTCCCAGGTGAATAACTAGCGAATAATCCCAGCCCCCTAGCCCTGAGCTCATATCCCCACTTCCTTTAACCCCTTAAGAACAGCCTCAGGCCTCCACCCCGCTCTGTCATGTTCCCCTTCCCGAGGGGTACAGGGTGCTACTTCATGTTAATACTCATCAAATGCATAACACACTGTATTTCAATCTTGTGACATTCTCCATAAATGTGCTGGAAATAATCGCAGGTATATTCACACAGATCTTATTAATATTACATCAAATCATCTTCTGTTACGCTTACACCTAAAAGCCAAAAGCTAAAATAATGTATTATTATTACCTGCTATTTTATAGCCAACAGCAAAAGCTTCATCTCCTATACTACAGCATGATAGCTGTGCTCCGTTTTCATAGTGAGCCTGTCTCTTTGACAGATGAGGAATAATTTCTGGAGGCAAAGTGCAGGAGGAACAGCATATTTTTCTTATTTTCAGGTATTCTACCTGTCAGTTGTGTTATTCTTGTGTGCAACTTAACAGGTCAGAGAGTAGATGAGATGATAATGCAGAGGCCTAAAGTTAACACATTTGTTTTCCTGATACATTTATATTGTTGTCATGAATTGTTGTCATGAATAAACGGCTTGAGAAAGTTGAGCTGGTGTCTAGGTGGAGAATTTGTGCTAGCGCTCAGCATAAAGGAAGAATATCAGTCCTTATGTGGGAAAAATTAATCAAATCTGGACTCTCTACGCACGGTATGTGTCCTATGGTAGAAAGGCAGCTAGATTTATCAATTAAAATATACTATTTTTAACTGAAAATATGACAAGACAAATCAGACCAATTTTTTTGCACTGAATAAAATGTCAACATGTGGTTAAAATGATAGTTATCTAGGTACATACAGTATAGATTGTTAGCGTTGTTTTTATACTGCTTATCTTGGAATACTGTGTATGGAGATCAAGATGAGCACACCCGGGGGAGTTTATAAACTGCAGCAAAACTGATGACAGGGCAAGTATAACACTGTGCCATGTATGCAGATTTTTTAAGGATATTATTCCATTTTTAATGGGACTGTTTTTTTAATATATGTTGTATTATTCATTTGTTTGGCAATTCAGATCCATGTTTTTTTTTTTTATCTCTTCCCCTTCTAGAATTTTCCTACGGTTTTAAACTGCACATTAAGAAGCTTGTAGGCAGAGATCAGGGTTGAAGAACCTTAGAACCAGCATCAAATGAACAAATGAATTCCAAATGATCAGTGATTAATAATTCCAAATGATAAGTGTTCATTGAATTGGTTGCTCACTCTGTACTTTCAGATTACACAATATATTGATTGTGTTATAAAAAAACTGAATATCACAGAGTTCCCATAGGGTGCAGTGGCAGTGATATCTCTCAGTATGGAGTATTACTAGAAGTCCTATTCCAGGGTTACATAGTCACCAGGGTTGCCACCACTCTGGGGCTGACCCCGAGACTACGGGTTTTGCTAACCAATCTCTGGGCTACGGGTTTACATTTCAAATCTCCGGGTGACGTGCGCAAAATTGGGGGAAGGTGGCGGGAGAAGAGAACTGAGGACAGCCAGAGCGGCCATGGGCAGCAGCCAGAGAAGTTGGACGGTGGGAGTAATGCAGGTCGGCAGAGGAGGACGGCCGGGGAGGAGCGTACCGGTTCAACCCAGAAGACTTCACTGACTTTTAGGGGCAGCATCTCCCCCAGCATGGTCCCATCAAAATGGCTCAACTACGCCAAATGGCATTGCATTGCCATGACAACGTGACATCACGTGATGTCCCATTGTCATGGAAACGCGATGCCATTTTGACGGGACCATGCAGCGGGTGATGCCGCTGCCGGAGAAGGTTAAATATATAAATAAAAAAAGTTTTTGTTTTTTTAAAGTCTCTGGGTTTTCATTCAGCAGAAGGTGACAACCCTGATAATTACATAGTAGATGTGGTTGAAAAAAGACATACGTTCAACATTTGGTAAATGAAGACGACCGAAACTCATCCTATATTTGTATTTGCAGTATATTGACCTAAAGGCAGGCAAACAAAAAAAACCCAGGGAAACATTATTCAATTATGTCTCATAAGGGGTAAAATAAATTCCTTACTGACTCTGGTAATGGCACAGATTTCTCACTGGATCAACATTGTTCCTATGTTTACGTATTTGGTAACTCCCAGTATAAAGTTCCTTTCTAAAACAATGCCTAACATTTTTTCAAAGATATCTATTGTATCTGCCATCACAGACTCCATGAGTAATGAATTCCACATTATAACTGCCCTTACTGTAAATAACCCTTCCAATCTTAATGCAGCAGTCCAAGCTGCTGTTTTTTATTCCCCCCCCCCTTTATTATATGCATCAATACAATCCACACAATATTAAGTAATTAGCTAAGTTGCTGAACAAGCCGTTCTGCTGTGATTGATCGGCGAACATTCGACTCAGGGGTTCACTAAATGGCTGTCAGTGCAGAAGAAGAGGACCAAAAATGCAAAATTCTGTGGGGAAGATCATGTGACCAGGAAGTCAGTAGATACAATTGGTGCACTGATAGAGAGAGGGCAGGGCTCAAAAAGGGGTGTGTCAGAGTCAGTTTCGGAAGAGGAAGGGGATATGACTTTGTAAATGTATGGTTTCTATAGAAACAAAAAAGGCTTGTTACATTATAATAAATTAAAAATGTAATTTAGAGTTGTTAAAAAAATGCTACAAGTATTCTCTCATATTACAGAACTGATTTAGTTTTAAAAAACCTCACGTAGAATATTGCTTGGCCTGCAGCTTTAAGGGATGACCCTATGTCATTTGTACTGTCTTTGGGATTAATAGTTATTTTCAAAGTTCCTTGTATTGACCCAGAATATGTTTGTATATAGTTATCATATCCCCTCTTAGAGGCCTCTTTTGTAATATAAACAAATCTAATTTAGCTAGCCTCTCCTCATAAGGCTGCGATTATAGTGCGATTTTGCGCGCTGCGTGAACAAAGTGTAGTAGCTCTATTGAGTCGGACATAGTGCGCGCGCGTGCGATGAAGACCGATCTTTTTTGAAAAGACAATTTGTTTTGTACTTACGCACGACGGCCGCTTCACGGCTGTGTCACGTAAGCGGTTCAGCCAATGAGGGTGAACCAGACTGGTGACGCATCTACCACATCTCCCCAAGCACACATCACTCGGGTGACAGGCGCGAGCGATGCCATGTTCACCGTCGCATACGCCTACTCTAAGTGCAGATGGCAGACCTTCCATCCTTTTATTAATTTGGTGACTCTACTATGTACTTTTTCTAGTTCCATATTGTCTTTATGGAATGGTGCCCAAAACTGTATTTATAAGGATTTATACAGTGGCAAAATTATGCTCAACTCCCTTCCATCCATATCCCATTTTATGCAAGATAATATCTTATTTGCCATTGCAGCTACTGTCTGACATTGAGCACTATTGCTAAACCTGCTGTCTACAAGTATTCCTAAATCCTTCTCCATTAATGATTGGCCTGATTTTGTAGGTAGTCTGTTTATTATTGCTCCAGAAATGCATAACCTTTTCATTTATCTGTATTAAACCTCATCTGCCAATTACCTGCCCAAGGTTCCAGTTTATCAACGTCCTTCCGTAGCGATATTACTGCTCTTATTTTTTTGTTAAAATGTGCACAAAAAGGGGCACATTTTACCAGGCTCATCAATACAAGCAAGCATTTTTCACATCTCTAGCAATGAGACAGGTAAAGGTTCCAATGAGAACTAGAATTTTGAGCTGATTAGAATATTATGCAAATAGTGAAGGAGGGTGATATACACTGTGTAGGCCACAGTATTGACAGAATGTACATGCTTAGTTTTTGTTTGATGTTTTCTGCACTAGAATTGCTTGAATCAGAATATAATTTTGTTGACAGTGAAGCAGTGCAGGATGATGTCTTCCATCACATCATGTTAAACTAGCTTATCATCAACACTTCAGACCTTTCAATTTTTTACATCTCCAACACATCCACATTAGAGGCGTCAACAGATTGTCTAACTAATTATATTATTCAACATGTACACATCACATTGTTCTATTGTGTGGTTATTAGTTAGAAAAGAAGTGAGGAAATGTTCATGTTTAAGTTTTTGTACAATTTATTTTATCATTCATTTTTCACTGTGAGAGGAGGATTATCTTGGTTTCTATATAAAAACAAGTTGTACTTGAATATTTCTTCCTTTGGAAAGTTAAGCAAAATAAATGCACTCAATTTGTCCATTAATAAGTCGCTATCATTATTTATGCTAATTTAGTTAACTGATATGATGCATTGCAGTTTGCTTAATGAATTATACAATACAACTAATTTTGTGCTATCGTTTAGAGGAGCAATTTTGCCAATATTTCAAATATTTCAGAAACAGACATTTCATTTGTAGCTGTAAGATTTACTTTGTATATGCCAGACTGCTTTGCCAAGGTTCAGTCCTCGGGGAAAATGTGAATAAATGCTTTGGAAGGAAATTTAATGTGACTAAATGAGAAAAATAAACAATCATTTCAACTTTGAACATTAAACACATTACATTTGCATATATAAATTACATAACACATTGATTTCATTTGGAAGTTGTTGTGTAGATGAATTAATAATCATGCTGATTTATTATTTATATAGATACTGTAATGATACCATCACACAATCATTAACTGATACTGTAAGTATATTATACCACGTACAATTGAAAGCAGAACAGCAGCAGAAGGGTAAAGTAGGAGATATTTCTGAGTGATGATTACATCCTGATCCTGAAAACTGACCCTTCTTGACTTTAGTTAATTTTGTTATTTGTCCTGCTTACGTTCTGTAAATGAAGTAAATTAGCTAGGTAATCATTGTAGATCAATTTTGTTTGGATAACAGAAAATAGTCTCCACTTTATGATCGCATCTCGCATGCATTGATTTCGTGCTTTATGAATAATATGGGGAAATTGAGGTCATAGTCAAATGACAGGAAATGAATATCCTTTCTAAGTACCTGATTGCTGACAGCCCTTAAGTAATTTCATTAGGATCCTAAGGGCCACCTCTTATTTTGTAATCATTCTTGCAAAAAATAAAATAAAACATTCTATCTATCTATATATCTATCGTTTAGGTTGCTGGTTATAAATGGAGAAACATATATTATTCTATGAGGTCTGTTACAGCTCCTTTAGACTAGACCCCTAACAGGTCTAGTCCCCCTTTTTTTACAGGCTTAAAACTGGGGGATTCTCTAAAGCTGAAATGCGATATTTTCAACTCTGGCATCCACCTGAATCCTGAGATACATGCTGATTAAAGTTGCAAAATGTGAAAAATTCTATATGATGTTTTTAAAAATAAATCAGTTCTGTAATATTAGATTACACAGTCTCAATTTTGATTAACTACCAATGCCCTTTTTAATGATTTAAAAAAAAAATAATGTACTGATCATCCTTTGGTTGCTACAGCAACTTTTTAGAAAGTCATATCCACTTCCTCTTTCGAAACAGGCTCTTACACACAATTTTTTTTAGCTCTGCCCGTTGGCAACAAAGTATCACAAACTGATCTGTTGATGTGATCCAAATAACAGACTGCCTATTACTCTGAAAGCTGTAATAATAATGTGTTACATATCAGCTGCAGCATTTCACAGACTGCAGCACAAAGTTAGAAGGTGGTCATTTTGTTAGGCACAAAATCAGAAATTTACAGATTTATAACAGGAGCACCAAAGATTGGAAGTTTAGTTAAGAATGTAGAATTAATCATTTTCACGTGCTTTACATATAAAAATAAGGAAAAAAAATGTAAAAATTGTATTTTTTCTTGTGTTTAAAAGGGCATTTAAATAGCCATTGTAGCTTCCTATTGGCCTGAAATGTGGTGGCCATTTTGTTTCCAACGGAGAAGGATTTAATCCTGGTAATTTCACTGGTATGTATCTCGGAAACCAGGGGGTCCCTGGAGTTGATAATAGCGTCGGTTCAGCTCCAGAGGAACCCCCAGTTTCAATGCAGTAATGGGTAAAAAAAAAAAAATAGTAGGGAGGTTGCTGATTTATTATCTATATCAGGTGTGGGCAACTGCAGTCCTCATGGGCCACAACAAGTCAGGTTTTCAGACTATGCTTGCTTCCGCACAGGTGGCTCAATCAGTTGCTTAGACTGAGCCACTGATTAAGCCACTTGTGCTGAAGCAGGGATATCCTGAAAACCTGACCTGTTGGTGGCCATTGAGGGCTGGAGTTGCCCACACCTGATATAGATAATATATATATATATATATATTATATATATATATAACAGTAGAGATCCAAATCAAACAAATTGTATCAAAGCTACAATTTTATCCCACAGGGGAATTGGAATTGTTGAACATAGCACATGGATCTGAATACATATGCTTATACACTTGCATCACTTTGATTCAGTTTTTGCTACTGTAGAAAATAATTAACCAATGATTACACCCAAAAACTTCACATTGCTGGTAGCAATTTAATTTATAGTTAGTTCAGAAGAAACTAATACAATGTCTCTAGTCTTTGCTTAAGCTAATATTTTGTAAACACATTGAACATATAATAATTTGCAGTGAGATAATAGAATCATTTGTAAACACTTTAAGCAACAAAAACAATATGTATTAATTATTCCTTTGCTTTTTAGGTGTATGAATTTATAGAGGTGAAAGTTTGTAGAGTCCAATCTGGACTTATTAAGTTTCTATATTTTATGTCTAAGTTTGCAGATATCTAGTTAAAGTTTAGAATAAATAATTGGCATATACCACAACATTCCCCATTGATATTTTGTAGCGGTCAATAGGACATGCATGGCAATATCAATTTCTTCATTGATTTCCATGTTAAAGCTGCAGTTCAAGCAATATCCTACATGTGTGTTTTTTTTAATAAATCAGTTCTGTACTATGAGAAAATACTTGTAGAATTTTTTTCTAAACAACTCTGAATTACATTTTTAATGAATTATAATGTAACAAGCATTTCTTCTGCTGCACTGTCAGCCATTTAGTGTTCCCCCAAGGCAGGGGCGTAGCTATAGCCCAGGCAAAGCCTGGGGGCCCCCTCACTCGGCTGCCGACAGGGGAGAGCCGGGACATTTGGCCCAACCGTCAAGCCATCAACCACAGAAGTCAGGGTCCCCTTCCTCCTCCGATCCCCTTAACAGCAACTTGCCTGTTGGATCAGGAGCTGCGAGGAGGAGGGGAGGGTGGATATCAGAGAGCAGGCAGCAGAGGCTGGGGGCGGAACTGAGGCAGGGAGCTGCAGAGCTCTGCCCGCCCTGTGCTACGTGACATCAGGGGGAGGAGTTACTGTGTGCTGCTGTGGGAAGGTATGCTGTGTATTTGTGTGTCAGTTTGCTGTGTGTGTGTTTGTGTCAGTTTGTTGTGCGTGTCAATTTGCTGTGTGGGTTTCAGTCTGTCAATATGGTTCAGTGTGTCAGTATGCTATTGTAGCCAGGTACCCTCCGGTCTCCCCGTGCTCCCGGTTTCCCCCCCCCTTCTCCTTACCATCAGAGATGTGCGGCAGGGTGACAGAGTCGCTGGCGGTTCCCTCCGCAGGGCGCCGCCATGTTGGTGTATGCGCGCGGCGAGAGTTGCGCATGTGCGGAAGTGGCAAGGAGCTGCCCGAGTGCTGAGAGGTTACGCATGAGCAGAGCAACTCCGCGGTGGCCATTTCAGGGGGCGCACGAGTGCAAGCTGCAGAGTGGCAGCCATTAGAGGGAGAGCATGAGGCCCCCTATGTTAAAGGCTGCAGATAGAACTACAAGCCCCATGATGCTCAGGGGCAGTGACACCACCTGACACCAGAGAGCCAGTAGGGCTGCAGGATTCTGCTGGAATAGCAGGAAAGACTACTGCATGCTGGAACAGGAAGCAGTCAGTGAAGACCAGGAGCCTGAAGCTGCAGGTTAGATCCAAAGAGCAGTGCTCCAAGGATTAGGCCAGAAGTTAAACTCCAGGGCCCTGAGTCACTGTAGAGGTGCTGAGAGTGCTGTATAGGGAAAGCCTTATTGCAGGGACCTTTTCACATAGCTTGAAAGAGGTTCTGCTGCAGGACATTGCCTGATTGCCAGTGCAGCCTGAGGGCTGGCAGAGACTCTGATTGCATAACAGAGACTGTTTGCAAAGGGATAATCTGGCTGGGAATCCCTCCCCTGTGGAGTCAGCGTGTGCATTCATTTCTGCAGAGAGCAGTGCAGTGCTACGTGGGATCACGTTGCGGTATTGCAGACTCATCAAGGATTCTCTTGGTTAGGACCATAACCAGGAAGGTATTATATTAAAGTGCACCAACGGGTCCCAACACAGGGAAGCGCTGTCACTCACACACACTCCAATCTATAGCTGGTGGACACTAAGAGGTTAAGTGCCCTGGCACATTGGTACACCAAGGACAAGGGTGATATAAAGACTGACACTAAAGTGGTGCCACCATTTCCATGTGTGGGGTGATGTGATGATATTCATGCAGGGGAATATCATGCGGTTAATGTATGAAACGTTATGCAAGGATTATTATTATTATGCTAAGTAAATACTGTTTTATCCAACTGCGTGTGGTTACTGTATATGTTGGTTCTGATAAGGGAACACTCCCACCAAGTTGGGATCCCTCATCAGTGGAGGCGCTGCACCCAGTGTAAGTACACCCCAGGCTCCCAGTGGCGGAGGCTCAGGCCTCTTGTTAGCCTCACAGGTGACAGCAGCATCAGTAGTTACCATACCCCAGGGGTGCAAGGGCTACACTATGTTTGTGTGTAAATGTGTCAGTTACAGTTTGCTCTGTCAATGTGCTATTTGTGATTCAGTGCCTGTCAGTGTGCTGTGTGTCTGTCAGTGCCTCAGTGCTTGTTAGTGTGCTGTGTGTCTGTCAGCAGGGCCGCCAACAGAAAGGAGAAGGCCCCCCCTTCCCCCTCCCCCCGAACCCATAGCGCACCTACCACAAAAAAATATTTTTTAGCACGCAACTTTTACTTAACTGTTTTCTTCTTATTGTAATACGGAAAAAAACATTACAATGCAATCTGTTTATTTTTATATTTTCAACAAGACAGGTGGGTGACTGACTGATTGGCTGGGTGGGTTCGGGTGACTGACTGCCTGGGTGGGTGACTGACTGACTGCCTGGGTGGGTGACTGACTGACTGCCTGGGTGGGTGACTGACTGACTGCCTGGGTGGGTGACTGACTGACTGCCTGGGTGGGTGACTGACTCGGTGCGGGGGGGGGGAGCGGGCCCACAGGCAACAGGCCAGACACCCTGCTTCCCTGTGCATGCGTGTCGAGACCTCCTTACTCACAGGGCCCGGGACGCCAACCCTGGCAGACCCCCCTGTTGGCGGGCCTGTCTGTCAGTGTGCCTCAGTGCCTGTCAGTGTGCTGTGTGTCTGTCAGTGTGCTGTGTGCTTCAGTGCAAGCAATTAAGGTAACAGTGATAACAATCTTTATATTAGAAATGTTTTAAAATAGTTTCTGTCATTCTTTAAACAGTTGTTTATAGTTAACGGTATTAAAAGAAGTTACTGTGCAGCATACTGTACACCCGTGTTTTTCAACCACTTGTGTGGGGGGTGGTTATTCTAATTTGTATTTTGTGTGTGTGTGTGTGGGGGGGGGGTACTGGGGGTACTGTATAGTAGGGGGGGAATTGTAAGTGTGTGGGAGGAAATTGTGTGTACAGTATATGTGTGTGTGTGTGTTTGTGTGGCTAAGGGGTGGAGAGGGAAATTAATGTGGAGGGGAGGATTGAGGAAGCTGGGTTGAGTGTGGAAGTTACTGAGATCCCCACGATAGCAGGGAGGAGTTTCTGGAAGGGAACTCCTGGGTGCACCTTCTCCCTGAGTAACTCCACTCACAGGCAAGAAGGGTCTTTTCATGGGCATCTTTATTAGCATGTCGTGTGGCAGAATGCCCATCACAGCAGCCGACACTTAGCCGCACATCTTGTAGTGGCACTCCATTCAGAAGGTTCCTCCTGACTCTTTAATCAAGTTGTCTTTCCACCTCTCCCCTAAGGAAGACCACCAGCTGTGCCAGAGCCCTGGACACAGTGTGTAATCAGATTGTCTCTTTGCCACTCTGACAGACAGACTTGAACTGCTGCAGACACTTAGGATGAACACCTTGAACTCCAACTCTGATCCACACTCTCCACCACACTAACTTTAGGAAGTGAGGTGCAATATATAGGTTCCAGAAAGACCCACCTCTGTGTCACTAACAGTGGACACAGAGCATGCTGTCACTTCCTTTGCTACTATCTTACACATCACAGGGGTTGAGTACAAACCTTCATGGTGACTACTGGCAACCCTGTCCTTTTAACAGGAGTTACTGCTCAGTAAGAGAGAAATCTGTACACCAATTTTACACATGGCTACAATCTCCCCCTGGTGGAATCCAACGATCCCGCTTGGACCTAAATTTGCGGAACCTTCAGGTGGCACTGCAACACAAACAAAATACATTAAGACACATTATTACAGAACGCATCTTCTCATCATGAACATAATCACATAGACCAGTTTGGCCACAGCAGTACATTTGAACAAGAACATAGGAGAATTTAAAGCCTTCATAGTAATGCCTGGGATAAGGCTTTTTAACCTCCCTCCCATTAGCATCCTGCACTGAAATACTGTAACATCTAGGCTACCCACTTTCTGGCCTGTACTCCATTTTGTGCATGTATATGTTGCGCCCTCATGAGGTAGCAGATCCTTTCCTCTGTCCTGTGCTCAATATGATCAGACTTAGACTTGATGTAGTCCTCTATAGTCTCCCTCAACCATGCATCCCTATTGTCCTCTATCTCCTGCATAAGAGGTTCTGGTACATATGGGTATTCTAGACCATGGGACAGTTTGTAGCGTGCAACTATGGCCCTCTCAGCCCTGCTGATACGAATTAACTTTTTATTGCCTGCCCTGCCTGGCAGTACCCATGACAATGGCTCTTTAGGAGCAATTACATCATATAAAATAGAGGACCCCCGTGGAGTAACTAGGCCCCTTTGAATCTCGTACCACCGCCTCCTTAACTCTTCAAGGCGTTCCTCCTCGGAGTATTCTCCCACATCCCACCAGTGGTCAACTTCATCTCCTCTTATCAGTATAAATCTAGTACGATCCAACCAGGCCTCATACCCCTCATACCCCTCAAACATAGGAGCCCACCATCTGGTTTCCTGCTCTACAGCCTGCTCCCTCGCTGAAACAGCTATTTTACTTTCCTCCGGCTCTCCCCCAGAAGACAGACCTGATGTTCCCTTGGATCTAGAACCCGACCCAATACGTTTAGGCCTACCCCTCACATTTGCATTACAATTGAAGACATCCCAGACGGAATAATTTCCCTCCCCGAACCTTCATCAGAGGTAAAACATTCCCCTCAGTCCATAGCTTACCTAGTCCGTTCCTCCGATGTGTCTTGGGATTCCCCAGACCACCCATGGCTAGATAGGGACCCGGATGATGAGGTGACAGGAGCAGGGGTTTGGGCAGTGGCCGGGGGCAGGGCAAAGAGGGAAGTGGGCTGGCGATGCGGTACTACGATCCGCAGTTTGGCAATGCCCCAGCCGGTGCCAGCGTTGGACAGGTCAGGCTCACCCTTCTCCTGGTTCCCTGGATTCCTCATGGCCTGCCGACTCTTGCCCATCTGGTTTCCGGACAACCTGGTACAGCACGGTGGTCGCGATGATGCTGGTTGATTCCAGCCGGCTCCGCCGGAAGTGACGTCATCGATCTCGGGACAATGCGCCATCTTGGGTGGGGTCCCCCACCGGAACTTCCTCCTCCAGTTCGACATCCGGCGCCGGACGCGATGGTTCGTTCCGCTGCTCCGCTGGGGCCTGGACTAGGCCTTCCATCTCCGCCGCCTTCATCGGAGCCTGAGGAAGGTAAGAGGGTATTTCACCACTCCGCTGGCTTGCGATGAGGTCCTCTTCTCCTTTCACGATGGGAGTCGCCACAGCCGTTGGACTCATCCGCTCCGGTCGCACCAGCTCAGGTGATCGCGGACTCTCGGGACTCGCCTCCCCCACATCACAGGTAAGTGCTGGCTCTTTTTCAGCACCGCTGTAGTGGCCCGCAGGTAGGCGCATCACCACCGATGTCGGGCTTGCTTGCTCTTCGTCCGACGAGGCAGACTCGGATGCCGGCAAGGGTACTTCCGCAGGGGACGACAGCGAGGTTCCGGGTTCTCGCTGCGGTTGCAGGCCCCAGTTTCATGCTTCCCGGGTGTTATCATCAGCAACGATCCCCATTCTCCAGGATCGGCCTTCTCTGTTTTCACTTTGGGCGAGGCTCCAGCCGCCAGCTTGGCTGTCTCTCCTCCCGCCTCCGCGGCTTGCCCAGACACAAACGACTACACAGCCCATAGGTAGTGAATAGCACACTGGGGGCATCTTGCAGTGGTGCTGGCTTCTCCGCCGGGTAACCTGCATTGCATGCACAGGCACCGCAAAGTCTCTTTGTCACCCGCCTTCACTACCAGAAAGCCTCCTGGCAGTAGGTAGGGGTGTACGGCAATGTCCATTGCACTCTTGGTCGCACTGGTTAAGGGAGACACTCGGCACAGCAGTCTCTCCTGTTCACCAGCTCCTCGCAACTGAGGGGCAGGAAGCGCACATCCAGCTTCTCCCTCAGTCAGCTCCGTTCTCAATTGGCAGATACAAGGACCCCTCCCCTGGTAGAGATTAGAGGAGGGTCCCACAGATTCACTTGGTGACCCAGAATTGGCTCTGAGCCTGTCACAGTCCAGGAGGGCTCAGCCACAGCTTTCGCGCCACTTCCCCCATTAGGATGGGGTTCTCTCTTTCACGCCTCTCCCGGCCAACTTCTTGCAACTTCATGGTTTGCAAAATTTTCAGCACACGGCCCACGCGGTCTCACAGGCATGCGGGAACCGCCATTTTGGATTACACGGCCATTCACATTAGCAGCAGGGGTTACTTGTCTGGTGATCACCGTCTGGCAATCAGATACTCCATCATTGTCACACACAATAGCAATGTCCTCAACACTTTCCCCCAGGGTAGCACCCCGGGTTCGTAGGCAGGACAAAAAAAACGGCGCAGCCACTGCTTTAGCACCACTCCATAGCAGACTAGCAAAAGTCCCTTCTGTATGTGGTACCTCCATGGTACACACTCCATGTGCGCTCTCTCCATCAGGCGCGAGCCGCTATCTTGGACTCTCCACACCGCGCGGAACATCATTACTTTCGGTCGCCATTTTTACACTTTGCATGCGATCGCACATGGTGCTCCTCTCTGCTGGGCAGCCGCCATTTCGATGCAACAAAGAATGCCAGTGCACCTCTCTCTGTATCTCATGTGTGTCTTATTCATGTATGCACTACCTCAGGCTACGCTCACTCTTTCTCTGTATGCTGTATCTGCTTTCCTCCAGTATGTGCTCTGTGGTAAGTGATCTGGTTACTGGCTAGAGTACTCTGGCTTCTCCCATGCAGTACTTGGGGAGTCAACCTACTGTTGGCTACACCTAGCGCAGACCCTCTCAGGAATTCCTGACCCATATTAACCAGGCTATCCCCTCAGGCATCCTATGACTAGCTGCCTCAAGGTGACTAGAACAGCTATAGCCCTGTCTCCAGACCCACTTTACTCCATTCAAGGCCCTAGGGTGTACTTTGCGAGCGGACCGTCACACTCCTGACTACCCCTAGGCTCCCGTCCCTTCCACAGCACTTCCTGGCAGCATACATTCTCCTGTTTCCCAGTGTGCCTAGCAAAAGCCTGTCCTGATGATAGGTATCTCAGCAGCGCCTCCAAAAATGTAACGGTTCGAGGCCCCCCTCAATCTCATATTGGCCCCTCTGTGCATAATCTGTCCCCAGTTACATGTCTGTGTAGTGTGGTGCACCTTCTGGCTCACAGGACTCCTGAGTCTCCCGCTCGTTGGTAGTGGGGATTTCACCATGACAGGCGTCTGAGGTAGTGTGCTGAGTCCGACTCACATTTGGTACAGCGCCTCCATCCCATCCAGATCCCCACGATAGCAGGGAGGAGTTTCTGGAAGGGAACTCCTCGGTGCACCTTCTCCCTGAGTAACTCCACTCACAGGCAAGAAGGGTCTTTTCATGGGCATCTTTATTAGCATGTCGTGTGGCAGAATGCCCATCACAGCAGCCGACACTTAGCCGCACATCTTGTAGTGGCACTCCATTCAGAAGGTTCCTCCTGACTCTTTAATCAAGTTGTCTTTCCACCTCTCCCCTAAGGAAGACCACCAGCTGTGCCAGAGCCCTGGACACAGTGTGTAATCAGATTGTCCCTTTGCCACTCTGACAGACAGACTTGAACTGCTGCAGACACTTAGGATGAACACCTTGAACTCCAACTCTGATCCACACTCTCCACCACACTAACTTTAGGAAGTGAGGTGTAATATATATATGTTCCAGAAAGACCCACCTCTGTGTCATTGATAGTGGACACAGAGCATGCTGTCACTTCCTTTGCTACTATCTTACACATCACAGGGGTTGAGTGCAAACCTCCATGGTGACTACTGGCAACCCTGCCCTTTTAACAAGAGTTACTGCTCAGTAAGAGCGAGATCTGTACACCAATTTTACACATGGCTACACACACAAAAAACGTAGTTCAACATTTGTCAATTAATATTGTCCTTTATATACCAGCATATTCGACATACAATTATTCATAATGATAAAAATAACATATACAACTTGTATAATAATGCAAATTGGTGGAATAGCTACAGAAATCTGAGCGGTAAAACACTATTGATATGTTTATAATACAATGCTATTCATGCCTACTACAATGTTTTCAATGTTTTCTAAGTACACGTAATTATATTTAATAATGTTATTTGGAAAGGCGCTATGAATAATGTATTTATACATATAAGTGTATTTGTCAGCAAGGCCTAGAAATAACAACGCATTTCAAGGGTCGTTTATAACAGTAGCGTAAAATTTGGTTTAGGAGACACCATGCTGTTTAAGCAGAAAAGTGTTATTGATGAATAGATTATGAAACATAAGGAAGCATTTATTTATCTTGCTATTAAATATACAACAAATAAATATATGTATATATCATATCTTTTAGTATTCTGGAAAACAAGAAAAAAAGTTGAGTTGGCTGAAATGCTTTGAAGTACCCTATCTATCTATCTTTTGACAATACATTTAATTAACAGATGCAAATCTTACCACCCTTGTAATGAACTGCCATTTAAAATCATTAGCATTAAAGGAGACTAAGATTTCCTTTTGTGATCCACTTAACAAAACAGTGCTATGGTCCACAAAAGGCCATCGTATTAATCTGCTGGGAAAATGCTACTACATAAAAAAAAAATGCAATAGGATAAAGGACATTTGAGAAATAAGGAGTGCAATTACTATCAATAGTAATATAGAAAAGTTTAATCTGTTTCTCATGAACAATAGATTTTTAATTAGAATATCAACCAATGCATATGTTATCAACCCCTCCCCTCTGACCCCACTATTCCATATCAACAATCACTCTGTAAATTCCTCACTAAAGGTTTAGATCAACAAATCATCACAAAACAAGAATTTGAATTTCTTTATAATTTACACCCACGTATTCCTTTATTTTACATTATCCCTAAGATACATAAGAATCTGCAATTTCCCCCCGGCCGACCGATAATATCAGGAATACAATCTTTAACTTCACACTTATCCCAGTATATTGACAATAAACTTCAAACATACGTTGTGCAGTTGCCCTCCTATGTAAGGGACACTACCCACATATTGCAGACCCTTAAGGACATACAATGGGAGTCACATTATCATTTTGTGACAGCTGATGTCAGCTCTCTATACACGGTTATAAATCATACACAAGGATGTAAAGTAATTTCAGATACATTAGACAAAGATCCAGCTATTTCCACTGATCAAAAAACATTTATTATTTCTGGTATTCAATTTATTTTAAATCACAATTTTTTTAATTTTATGTCTAAATATTATCTACAGGTATGTGGCACCGCCATGGGTACCAAATTCGCTCCCAGTTATGCAAATTTATTTATGGGTAGCTGGGAAGAACATCATATATGGTCCAGTTGCCCATTTGGAGCGGATTTGGTCCTGTGGCGGCGCTACATAGATGATATTATTTTTATATGGTCAGGCACTTTAGAGCACCTAGAAAACTTCAAACAATATATGAATAACAACACATATAATTTGACATTCACTTTTAATTCTAGTCCAACATCTATAGAATATTTAGATCTACTCATTTCGGCAATTAATAATCAAATAGAAACCCAAACTCACTTTAAACCAGTACAAGCAAATAATTATCTCCATGCACGCAGTCACCATAACCCATCTTGGGTTAAGAATATACCCAAAGGACAATTTATTAGATTAAAAAGAAATAGTTCATGTGCTGAAACTTTCCAAAATCAAGCTGTAGATTTAAAGAAAAAATTTCTGGAAAGAGAATATCCGTCTAAAGATCTTGACAAAACGATAACTGAAGTGGCAGCAATAGAAAGATCTAGTCTTCTACAATATAAAAAGAAAGATAGAAATAAATCGGCTAATCTTAGTTTTATAACACAATACAATCAGATGGCACCAAATATAAGAAAAATATTTAAAAAATATTGGCCCATTCTTTAAAAAGACAAAGAACTTGCAGGCATTTTGCCAGAACATCCTCAGATTGTATTTACTAGAGCACCAAATATCGGACGCAAACTAGCCCCAAGCTGCCCTCCCTTACAAACAAAGTTACGTAATACAGTCATAAATAAGGGATATTTTCCATGTCATAGGTGTACTGCGTGCAAATATAGTAGAAAAACATCTAACTATACATCTAATAACACATCCAAAAATTATATTATTCAACAACATATCACTTGTAAAAGTTCATTTGTAATATACCTATTGGAATGTCCTTGTGGTCTGCAATATGTGGGTATGACTACTAGACCTGTCCAAAGACGCATATATGAACATATATATAACATTAAAAGAGGGTTAACAACGCACAACGTATCGCATCATTTTCAACAAGTGCACAATCAAGATCCCACTGGTTTGAAATGTATGGCAATTGAAACTATCACTCCAAATTGGAGAGGAGGAAACGCTGTGAGCCAACTGGGGAGACGTGAGTCCTATTGGATATACGAGCTAAAGACACTATCCCCACTAGGCCTCAACGTTGACTTCAATTTAAAATCCTTTTTGGTTAATTAAGTCTAAAGGTTATTTGTCCATCTTGTTTTTGTTCCTTTCTTTCATATCAATGGTTTCCATAGAGACAATAAAATTTATTGTATAAAACTTGTGATTTCAGAAAATCTTAATTCTGAATTTTATAATGTATTATTGTCTTGTATGTATAAATGTATAAAGTGTATGTGTAACAAAAAATGTGTGATAGATGAAACAAGCACCATCACTGTAGCATCACAAATTAATTCAATAATTTTATTTTTGATTATTCAATATATAATTTCATTAATATACCACCATTTTCAATTCACTCAGTTAGAGTTACTTAAATTAATCACGATTATTAAATACGCACTATCATAAACACTTTTGATTAATAATATTAGCACATTATATGCCAATTTATTATCACTATTAGAAGTTGTATATATTTCATAGTATTAATTAACTCACATATTTACATTTTATAATTATTAATATTCACACTATATACACATATTTAGAATATATATTTCACAATATTTAATCACATAAATATATTATAGTACACATATATAGTAGGTTAGGTTTATAGTATAGTCACATATTGTAGCTTATGTATAGATTAGCTATAAGCACATATTGTTTTTCTTTAATCATCAGCTGAGATCGTTATTTTAACTCTGTATGTTATCCCTTTGTTATTATGTTGCACTGCGCATGTGCGGACAAATGGACATCAGTCTCCCCATAACATTGATTGCGCATGTGCAAGAAACCAATTAGGGTGATTTGTGGACTTAATTGGACCCCTATATAAGAGGACACTATGGGTCATATCTCTAGAACCCCTGAGGAAGAGAGCAGCTCGCTCTCGAAACGCGTAGGGTTAATTTGTGGGACTCAAATCACTACGCCTGGAGGTGCTTCCCGTGCCGTGACGAATCAGCTGTTTATCAGCTTGTACTCAGAATAATCGCGAATCTGCTGCGGTGTACCTGCCACCAGCCACGAGGAGGTGGGAGTGCCAGGGAGAAGTAAGCCCGCGCAGTTCAGCGTGTGTAGCTGAAATCTTGGCCCCGAACCCGGTGCAACAGCTGAGTGAGCAGCACGCAATTGCTGCGTTTTCATCTATCACCAGCTGCGACGAGAAACGAGAGCCAGGGGAGAAACACACGCGGTCTGGCGTGTGCTACTATCATCTTGGCCCAGATTCCTGTGCAGTGGCTGTGTGAGCAGAAAAGAGAGGGGATACTCTCCAATATATCCACCGCTTGCAAACCATTTTCGTCCGGTGAGTGGGCACTCCACCTGGTGTAGCTGAACACGGGTCCCATATTAATTGTCCTTAATATTGTCTTAGATTAATGTGTTATATTATTTGCTATGTTTTTTATGTCCAGTGTTTTTAAACTATTTTATTAAATGTTGTAAAATTCTTACCACCCTTGATCTCAGCTGATATATATTTTTTAATTAATATTAGTATAGTATATGTTGTTTGTTCTTGTACATACAGTATTACACTATGTTTTGTGTTTTTTGCATTTTCTTTAAGCATATCTCTACCGTCTGGAATCCATTTCGGTTTTCTTCCTGTTGGTGAATATATCCTTTACCTGCTGGCGCCTTTTAACACTATAATTTTTTCTCATATACAACTTGTATAATAATGCAAATTGGTGGAATAATTACAGAAATCTGAGCGGTAAAACACTATTGATATGTTTATAATACAATGCTATTCATGCCTACTACAATGTTTTCTAAGTACACGTAATTATATTTAATAATGTTATTTGGAAAGGCGCTATGAATAATGTATTTATACATATAAGTGTATTTGTCAGCAAGGCCTAGAAATAACAACGCATTTCAAGGGTCGTTTATAACAGTAGCGTAAAATTTGGTTTAGGAGACACCATGCTGTTTAAGCAGAAAAGTGTTATTGATGAATAGATTATGAAACATAAGGAAGCATTTATTTATCTTGCTATTAAATATACAACAAATAAATATATGTATATATCATATCTTTTAGTATTCTGGAAAACAAGAAAAAAAGTTGAGTTGGCTGAAATGCTTTGAAGTACCCTATCTATCTATCTTTTGACAATACATTTAATTAACAGATGCAAATCTTACCACCCTTGTAATGAACTGCCATTTAAAATCATTAGCATTAAAGGAGACTAAGATTTCCTTTTGTGATCCACTTAACAAAACAGTGCTATGGTCCACAAAAGGCCATCGTATTAATCTGCTGGGAAAATGCTACTACATAAAAAAAAAATGCAATAGGATAAAGGACATTTGAGAAATAAGGAGTGCAATTACTATCAATAGTAATATAGAAAAGTTTAATCTGTTTCTCATGAACAATAGATTTTTAATTAGAATATCAACCAATGCATATGTTATTGTATCTGGACACTGTGTGGTATTTAATCATTAATGCCTTATTATTGTGGTGGATGCTCACTGTCGGAAGGCAACAAGACCTGTAGCTACTGTAGGTTAATCAACCGTAAGTTTGGGAGCTACCAGCTACTAAACTCTGTCCGTGTGTGGAATCTTGGTGTTGCCCTTGGCTGTGACTTGACCCTTAAACATAAGGTGTCAGCCGTGATCAAATCTTCATTCTTCCACTTAAGGCTTTGTCCCCGGTTGTGACCGATACGTGCGCAACGGTGTACAGAAGGTTACTGAGACAGTTGGGGAACCCACAACATTACAGATTATTGAAAAAAGATCATACAGCTGAATTTATTTTGTAGTATAAGGAACTCATTGAATTTGGTAAAATTCTATGTACACTCAACAAACAGGAAATTGATTTTCTAAGTAACCCACATCCCGTGATTCCGGTGTTCCACCATCTCCCAAAGATCCATAAGTCACTGGTCAACCCGCCTGGTCGTCCTATAGTGGCAGGAATTGGATCTTTGGGAGATGGTTTATCACGCTTTGTGGATTCATATTTACAACCCCTTGTTTGCTCATTGCCATCTTTTATAAAGGATTCTTCGGATCTCATGGTCGATGTACAGGACCTGGTCTGGAAGAAAGAATACAGATGGGTCACACTTGATGTGATTTCTCTTTATTCAATTATACATCACGATCACGGGTTGACAGCAATTGCACATTTTTTACAATCATCACAATTATCCACGTCACTTTGCACTTTTCTTTTAGAATCTATTAAATTTTTATTAACTCACAATTATTTTATGTTTGATTCACAATTTTATTTACAGTTGTTAGGCACTGCAATGGGCACGAGTTTTGCACCATCATATGCAAACTTATTTATGGGTTTATGGGAAGCACAATATATTTATCACAGCAACAATATATATCGTTCACAAATAATTTATTTCAAAAGATTCATCGACGATCTCATCATAGTATGGGACGGCGATGAATCATCACTTCTTACATTTATCAATCTCCTTAATTCTAATGACAGAAATATTAAATTTACTTATGAGCATAATAATAATTGTATAAATTATCTAGACCTGCTTCTGTACATCGACCATGATCAAAAAATCCAAACTGATATATTCCGTAAACTCAATTCTAGGAATACATTACTGTCAGCAAAAAGTTGCCACCCCCAATCATTACTCAAAGGCATCCCTAAAGCTCAATTTATACGGTTAAGACGTATATGTTCAAATGATGAGAATTTTTATTCACAATCAGAAGCATTGTTTCAAAGATTTCAGGCCAGAGGCTATAACAGTAGGGATATCCAAACGGCATTTGAACATGCAAGATCTTTGTATCGTTCCGTACTCCTGGAAAAATATAAGAAAAAGAAACGTTTTATGGATCAAACAAAACCTGTTCCTGAGCTAAGTGAATTGAGTCCATTTTTTGTTACCACATATAATCGACAATCCAAACAAATATGTGATATCATACATAAACATTGGCATACTCTGTCACTTGACAGGGATATTGTAGAATATATAAGAAATGGGCCAAGATTCACATTTAGGAAGGCTAAAACTTTAGCATCACACCTGGCACCTAGCCTTTTTCAGTCAAACTCTAATAAAATAAAAGGGATCCCTAAGGGCTTTTTTGCATGTGGAAATTGTTCTATGTGTAGGTATGCCCACAGTACCAAATATGTAAAATCAGAATCTAACACAAAAAAACATTTTATTAAGGAGTTTCTAAATTGCAATACGTCCTTAACTATATATCTTTTAAGATGTGGCTGTAATAAAATGTATGTAGGACGCACAATTAGACCTGTCAAAACTCGCATAACAGAGCATGTAAGACTTATCAAAAGGAATGATACTACCCACCCTGTCCCTAGACACTTCTCTAGATGCCCCAAAGGAGGTATAAATAATTTCTCCTATACTGCCATTGAGCATATACCTTGTCATGCTAGAGGAGGACATAGGGAAGGTGTATTGAATAAACAAGAAATGTATTGGGTGTACACCCTGAACACACTCCATCCGGCCGGAATCAACCAAGACTGGGAGCTCAAGCACTTCTTGGTGGGGTGATGGCCCAGTATGATAGGTGTTCAGGGTGTGCTTACTGTCCAAATGATGTCTATTTGGGTATCATTACCCATTATAGAAAAATCATTAATATAATGTTAATTCAAAATATCCACACTGTGTATTATAACATTTATTACATTTTGAGAATTAATTCTATGTTACATTATTCATTTATTTCTATGATTATGTAAGCTATAATTCCTATCCACTTTCTTTCAGATTGAATTAATTGATTAATTATTATACAATTTATTAATGTTTTATTTATACCAGTATTTGAACATAATGCTTTGTATGATTTTGATTTTACTTTTATACAGCATTAGGCTGTCATTTTAATATTGTTAACAATGTATGCAATATTTGCATGTCTGTATGTCCCTTCATGTAGTGAGCGATGTGATATAAACAGTCCTATAGTATAGCGAATCACCTAATTGATTTCAGCAGTGATAATTTATCTGACCTTAGGAATGATTGGCTGTTGATCTAGCTCTCTTCCTATATGAACTGGGACATTGTGCATGAACAGCACTCTTTGAAAAAGTCCTGGCTTGGACGAAACGCGTAAGAGTGTTCATGCTGTTGTACATTGCTGGTTACTAATAAACTTTTTTATATTCATACAACTGGCTGAGTGAAGGTGCTGTGAACCTCGGAAGCAATCTCCATTTTTTTCACCCTTGTAATGAACTGCCATTTAAAATCATTAGCATTAAAGGAGACTAAGATTTCCTTTTGTGATCCACTTAACAAAACAGTGCTATGGTCCACAAAAGGCCATCGTATTAATCTGCTGGGAAAATGCTACTACATAAAAAAAAATGCAATAGGATAAAGGACATTTGAGAAATAAGGAGTGCAATTACTATCAATAGTAATATAGAAAAGTTTAATCTGTTTCTCATGAACAATAGATTTTTAATTAGAATATCAACCAATGCATATGTTATTGTATCTGGACACTGTGTGGTATTTAATCATTAATGCCTTATTATTGTGGTGGATGCTCACTGTCGGAAGGCAACAAGACCTGTAGCTACTGTACTGTAGGTTAATCAACCTTAAGTTTGGGAGCTACCAGCTACTAAACTCTGTCCGTGTGTGGAATCTTGGTGTTGCCCTTGGCTGTGACTTGACCCTTAAAGGCAGTTTAAGAGAAAATAAAAAAATTCAACCTGTTTTTTTATTTTTTCTCTCAACATGATTACTCAAAAGTAATTAGAACATTCAGTTTGGCTTGGTAAAGTCATTTATAAACTAAAAGGTCCAACAATTCTTTCAATCAGGTAAAGGGAAATGAGACGTTCTTGATTTTATATATAAGTCAAATAGAGACTGGGAACACGTTAACGGGTTTGAAATATCAACTCTGAAGTTTGTTTTTTTCCAATTTTAGTGTATTTTGGTATTTTTTTCCAAATCACGCAATTTTTTTTTTTTTTTTTTTATAACTTGTATTTTATTACAAATCACTCAAATTTTGAAGAAAAAAAAAATCATTTTTTCCCCAAATTTTGGGGGCAAATTCAAAACCATTTGAGTTCTAGCAAAATGCAAATCATTTTCAGAGCCTAAACCAAAACATAACTGAAGGTGCCCACTCTTAGGCCCTTATTCTGTAACTTGTGATAGTGCAGATGACGTGCTGTCGCATTAAAAGCCCCATTATAGTCAATAGGACTTTTCATGTGATAGCACGTTATCTGTGCTATCACACTTTACAGAATAAGCCCCTTAATGTTAAATTCAGTTTTCTCTTTGTTTTAACTCTTACCCCTGTAACTTTTGGATTCCCTTTTTTTTTTAATGTATTTTATTTATACAGTATGTTGTGAGAAATGTATGTAAGCAACCTTTGGGGATGGGGAAATAGCAATGAGACATGGAGGTAGAATGGGGGCAAGTGGGTGTTTGGCAAGCAGGGAGACACCCATGTTAAATACATATAATACTAGAAAACTTCTGTAAATGAAATCCAATTGGAATAGAATAGCAGGAGCAGATAAGATAATAGTACAGACTGAAAAAAAACCTTAAATGCATGCTTGCGAATACAAGAAGCCTGACAGATAAAATGGATGAGCTTGAATTAATAGTTACAAGGGAGCAGTATGATATAGGCATTACTGAAACATGGTGGGATGAAACTCCTGACTGGGCAGTTAATTTGGAGGGATATTCCCTTTATTGAAAGGATCGAGCAAATAGAAGAGGAGGTGGAGTATGTTTATTTGTTAAACCGGATCTAAAACCTATTATAAGGGAAAATGTTTATGAAGGGAATGATAAAAATGTAGAGACCTTGTGGATATAAATTAGCAGTGGAGGTAAAAGTACAAAGAAAATGTTTGTAGGGATATGCTATAAACCACCAAATATATGTGAGATAGAGGAAGCCAAAATACTTCTGCAAATGGAGAAGGCATCAAAACTAGGTCGTGTTTACAGAATGGGTTATTTTAATTATTCTGGCATGGACTGGGGCAATGAGATTAGCATTACAATGAAAGGAAACAGGTTTTGGGGTTTGCTTAAATACAATTATAAAAATAAATTTGGGTAGCAGTGATCATAACATGGTCTCATTTGAAATAAATGATCAAAAAATATATTACTTGGGTTCAATAAAGACTCTAAACTTTAGAAAGGCAGATTTTAATAAACGTTGAACTAATCAACAAGGAATAAATTGGGATGATGTTTTTGCAGAGAAAAATGTTGAACATAATGGGCAGTCTTCAAAACATTGTTAGAAAAGAACACTTACAGTATCAGTGCATTAGGTAATAAATACAAAAGAAACAAGTCTAAACCAATATGGTGAAATAAAAATGAAGTCAAGCTCCGCCCCCCTGACCTTCTATGACGCGAGGGTGAGCGCGCGACTGGTACCGCCCCATCTTGTTCCAGGAATCGGCGTCGGAGTGATGCGCGCTCCAAACCCCGCCCCCTGGCCTCCATGACGCGCGCGGGACAGCATGAGCAGTTCCAGCCTCATCCCTGATCAGGCTACATCATAGGGCACACCTGTGTGCAGCCTATCGCCTCTTACTTCCTGGCTCCGCCCTGGCTGGCTATTGGAGACTTTCGGGTAGTCCGATCTTCTAGCATCAGCCAGCTGTACTGGGCCCCCAGAACCACCAGTAAAGGGACACTTATCCCATTTCTCCCCCCATTGGTGGCCCTATACGTCATTTAAGTATGACTGTTCACCAAGCCTTTTTACTAGCAGTACTGCCTATGTTGTGCCTGAAGTCACATTGGGTTGTCATAATGGAAGGTGAGATATTTCTATAATTGAATCAGAGTACTTACCTAAATTATACCTTACCTAAATTATTATGCCTAAATAGTCTTTTTTGTTGCTAATAAATAGTGTCTCTGTCACTAGAGGTAAGGTTAATAATGGCAGGATAACGATCTAACAATCAAATTATAATGGATAAGGAGAAATACCCATCTAGCAAGTTTTTGATTAAGTGACCATTTGTATTACCCTTGTAGAGTTTAGTATTTTTTAACCATAAAGTAGAGATTTGTTGAAATATGCACAATCACAGCAGAGCTGTACATAGATTGGCAGATACAGATGTAGTAGACGTTAGTGCTCCCGTTGGCGCTTTGTAGTGCGACACACAATGCAGGAGAAGACACCATTGTGTTTTCATTAGCCGTGTGAGGGATAGGCCAATGATTATTTAACCCACATGTGCGTGCCAGCGAATACAGTTACATCTGTATGTCTCAGAACTAGAGAATTAGTTCTAGATAGAAAGCAAAACAAAGTATATGGTCTCCAATTTAACATGCTTTTCTGAGAAAAGCAAACGAAAATTGCTATGCTAAGTAACTTCAGAGAAACCGAAGCGAAAGATTAAAATTTAATATAAATGATCAGAAAATTGTTTACATTTGTTTAATTGGTTGTAAGATTGAGTTTATTTAGCATGTTCCAAGCCTTTAAATGTTTTCAATTATTGCTTTGATTTTCTTTGACACAGCTAAAATGTTGACTTCATCATGCTCCAACCAATCAATACTACAATTTGAACTTGATTGAGAATATTTACATATGTAAACTTGTTCGAGAAGTGCTCAAAATGCTCGATGAGCGACGGGGTGCCTGGCGGCAATCGTTCCCTGCATCAGCGTGACCTGATGGACTCCAGGCAACTTGTGGCAGGGGCACGGCCATGATGTCACACAGTTGGTTCGCCCTCATTGGCTGAAACGCCGCCGTGACGTGGCCAATGCTTGGCCACCGAGCCAAAAGACAAAAATCTCGTCTTTTGGCAAAGGTGGTTGTGCAACGAGCTTTGTGCGCTTGCACACACGTCGACTGGGTCCTGCCCCATAGAGGGCTGTACTTTGTGTGCGGCACGCACGCCATCGCGCGCGGAGGCACCGGGGACGAAGCCGTACTTATCGAAGCTACTAGAATAGGCCCCTTAGTGTTTCAGATCAGGGAGAACAATGTATTAACAATTACATACTGTAAGTGACAAGCTCTAGATTTTAGATCTGAAATTAATCCAGACTACCAACGTTAACATTTGCTGAACAAAGTGTATATAATGTGAACTAATATTGTCTGATGTCATTTTTATTTTTATTCCAGCTGTTATTTCAAGAAATCAAGAAGGACCAGGAGAGCTGGGAAAATCAGTTCTTATTCCCAAAGATGAGCAGGAAAAAATGAAAGAGCTATTTAAAATCAACCAGTTTAACCTTATGGCCAGTGACCTAATAGCTTTAAACAGAAGCCTACCCGATGTGAGATTAGAAGGGTGAGTTTACAATGAACGTTAACGCGTTCTACAAAAGAGCACTGCATTTTATCTCAAGAACTTTTGCTTTGTATTAGTTTACATTAACTATCACAACATTGGAATTTGTAAAGGAAAAGTGAAATAGGTTTTGCTAACGGGTGCCAATGGTGAATTAACAGTCTTTTTTTCTTGAATTTCAGACTAACTAAGAGATTTCAGGGCATTGTGATGCTTGTCAGTGCTATTCAGGCATCAATGTCTAGCACAAAGGAACATGTATAATTAATGTCTGTGTATTGAACACCAGGTCAGCAATGTTGGGGGATCCCCATCCCCCCACCCCCCTTTCTTTCCTTGGGATCCTCAGGAAAAAGCTTATCCAGTAGAAAGCTCAGTGTTTCCCGGACAACTCAACTTAGCGTAAAACCGTCTGTCAAGTTACATCAGTCAATTTGCATTCTATTGCAAGACATATAGTGTACCATTTCATCATGTGATACTGCTGTGGGGATTTGAGAAATTAGATTTTCAGCACAGGAAACATTTTATATTAAAACAGAGCATATCTTATAAGATCAGATAAAGCCAAAAGAATGAGTATCACAAGTTGGCTAAGGGATCTATTTAAAGGAAATTCCTCAAGTGTCAACTACACGCTAAGTAGTGCAGTATTTTCCCTATCATATTCTTGTATATATATTGGGATTTTGCCTCAACTTTATTCTTGTATGTATTGGGATTTTGCCTCAACCTTACACCCAAACAAACATTGTGATGTGGACATGTATATGTAACCATCAGAGGCTCAGATCAACAAAGGGGTGCTAAGCTTTAGCCTGCATTCACTCACATCCATATGAATTAGAGCTTCACCCTTTAGTGGTTTTGGGCCATAGTTTGCATTGTAACTGGTCTGATGACACCAGTAGCACTTCTGTAAATCTAATGACCTACATGATCTTAAAAATGTCAACATAGTGTGGATGGGCCAAACAAACTACTGTACAGCAAAGATGGTCAAAGGGACATTTTCTAAGCGGCTTTACTGTACAAGACACATTCCGGTGCCGTAAGACATCTTACGACCCATTGACTTCAATGGGGTGTAAGGTGTCTTCCAAGAATGTGTCTTATGGAGTAGCATCATTTAGTAAACTTGACATTTAAAGAGGCAATGCAAACTGGCAATTTCTGTTGAGAATTTTTGAATCTTTTATCATAGGTTTGAAGCAGAGGGTCTCCGGAGCTGAAACCCGTTAATTTTAGCTGTGGGGACCCCCTGCTTCTGGAGACACTTACCTCCGTAGGGGGTGCCGGTAACATCTGCATTAGGCTAGTAGGAATCACATAATGGCAGATTTTCAAAGCTCCCATGTCCTGCGGGCCAATAGGAAGCCGTGATGTCATCCGGTGAGGCTAAACCGTCGTGGCCAGGAGCAGAGTGACCACACTTGCTCCTGGCTATGGTTTTTTACGCTCCCTAGCTCCTTCCGTTCCAATCAGCTGAAAGGAAGGGCTTGCCACCTGCTCATGGTAACCTGATCACCGGTCCTAGGTGGCTAGAAGGGCTACTTCAGTGCTATAGCAATCGACCTCTTCGAAAAGGCTATATACTAGATATTATGTGAAGCAGATATGCACATCAAATAGAGTCTCTTATAGTTTGCCTACTCTTCCCCTGAATTGTACAAGTTTCTTTATTCAGTTATTTGACTTTTCTGTTGCCTTACATTTTCAAAAAAGTCTAATGCTGCAGACTGTTTAGACGGTTCTGTTGGATCATATGTGGGTAGCACCTTAGGCAGCAATTCTGTTTAAAAGTTGAAGATGATAATTGAGGCACATCGTTTTTAATTTCACAAAGGGAGTGTTATTGTTAGAGTGCATCAAATCTACAGTATATATGCAACGGTATATAGTCTTACATGACATTGAATATCTCTGTATTTGTCTACCTATTCTATTATTTTCTTGCTTATTATGGTACAGTATGTTGTAAATTACTCACATACAGTGCTTTTTTCTAGAAAAAAGGGTGAGGGAACTGACGTGAGGAGGGGACTGGGGGCAAAATTATTGTTCTTGGACATGTGCAATAATATGCACATTTATTCAGATTTCAAAATCGTTTTGAATCTATGTTATTAGTTTTGTACATAATTATTATTACATTCTAATTGTTATATAAAACATAGTATACAATTAGTTTTTTTTTTTTAGATGATCACAATAATGCTATAAAATGTGCCACGTGGTCGATGAAAAAAGGTACAGAAACTGCGCTCCACCACATTCCCCCAGAAAAAAAGCCCCTGGTTATATGTAATGTAACCCTCCCTGCCCGGCTTCTAGGGAGATTACATTGGAATGTATTGTATGGCTACCCCGCGTGGGTTACCTTCACTCAGGGTCTAGATTCAGACGGCTGGGCGATGAGGTAGCAAGCTTGTAGAATAATGGGCGTCAGGACCTTTTGTAGTACAACTGTCATTTATTCATGTCCCCGAGCACAGGTACCACTCATACACATTTTGACAACGTTGCACTGTATTTTATATCTGACAGACATGAATATGGTTCTTCCATTAGTGCCCGCTCTTAACACTTGACCCGAGGTACATTTACTTAGTTGCTTTACGTAGATGTTGGAACGGGGCTCTCCTTGTTGCTTCGGAACCATCATCGGTACTAATCCAATTACTCTGGGCCCCTACAGGAATCTTGTGGGTCTTCCTTATTAACCTTTTGCCTGTTTGGAAACGGCCACTTCCATACAGACTGATAAGGCATATTAGCGCCGATCCGCGGCTAGTACTGATCCACCGGCACCCAAGAGCCCTCTTTCCTGAGGCCCTCGGTGGCGTGCCGTATTCCTTTTCATTAACTTTTCAGATCTCCATTCCTTCTTTTGGGCATCCTATCTTAAGGTTTCCTCTCTCAATCTACAAAATAATAAACAGGGGACCTGGTCTAAGCTATTACTTTATAAACATACTTATCTACTCTCCCTGACGCTCCTCTCCTCTTGACCTCCGTATCCTTAACTTTCTCGAACCTTCCCCTTTCCTTATACACGCTCTGTGAACTCATGATCCCATGGCAACACTGGGTGGATGGAGCCTTACACACGCCAATAATGCTAGTAATCCTTTAGGAGGTGGGTTATAAAAATATAATATAAATGGAAAGGCACTTGGAAAACATTTTTGAATTGGACTTATTTATAACTGTATAATCACAATTTACAACTAGTTTTTTTTTCACCACCTCATTTTTTTACAGGGTGGGAACTGGGGGTCCCCCTGAGCCAAACACTACTGTTTTGAGCTCCAGAGACCCCCTGGTACCCAATATACTAACTGGTGAAGTTACTGGGTTTAAATCTCCCTGAGGGGAAACAAAATGGCCTCCAAACTTCAGGGCAATACGAAGCTGCAACATCATTGGTTCTGGCTTCCTATTGGATGGCTATTTAAATCCCCTTTAAAACCCTGGAAGTAATAATGGTAACTTCACCAGTAAATATCTTGGGAGCCGGTGAGTCCCTGGAGCTGTGAATAGTGGGGTCGCACATAGGAGGATCCCCACAGATCCAATCCTGTAAACAAAATGGAGGTTAGTTAGGGTGGATTGCTAATTTATTTATCTTATTCAAAAAGATGTAGACTTTATACCATTAAGGTCTTCTCAAAGGGGAGCAACCATAACAGAAGACCTTTTTAATCTACAAACTGTTACTGCACCGACACACTTTATTCGAGCAAATACCCAGTATGTACCTGGCAGATACCTGGAATGCGCCGCTCCTCACCTCTGACAAGCCCCGTTGCGTTTGCCTTCCCAGCCTGGGTTCATGCCTGGCTGACGGGCGGCTGATCTGTTAAATGATAATGATTAGGATTTAATAGGCTGCAATGCTTCGCGTGTCTACCAGATGGCATAAATTCATGAATTGTAATGCAGTATATATATATATACTGTGCAGTATTGCAGCCAGCGGGAATAAAATGCTTCAATCCCTGTCTGGAAAATAACCCAATATACTCGGGCAGAAAACAGTCACAAACCTCAATACACCCGGGTATACCCGAATTCGTGGGACTAGCCGAGCTCGAATAAAGTGTGTCGCCAGTGTACATACAGTAGTTACATAGTAGATGAGGTTGAGAAAATACATATGTCCATCAGGTTCATATGTCCTATGCTAAATTTAGACCACAGATTTTTATGCTATATTTGTATTTACAGTATTTTGATCCAGAGGAGGGCAAACAAAAAACCCAGTGAGACCTTAGCCAATGATATCTCGTAAGGTGGAAAATTAAATTCCTTCCACACTCCAGTAATGGTAATCAAATTTCTCCCTGGATCAACAACATCCTTCCCATGTTTACTTATTTGGTATATCCCTGTATACTTTTCCTTTCTAAAAAAAAAAGTCCAATCTTGTTTTGAAGATATCTATTGTATCTGCCATCACAGTCTCCATGGGTAATGAATTCAACATGTTAACTGCCCTTACTGTAAAGAACCCTTTCCTTTGTTGTTGGTGAAATCTCCTTTCCTCCAACCATAAGATATGGCCCATGTGATTTGTACTGCCCTTAGGATGAATAGTTATTTTCAAAGCTCCTTGGACAGTATTATCCCTAAATATATTTGTATATAGATATCTCCTCTTACACTCGTCTTGTCTAATATAAACAAATCTAAATTAGCTAGCCTCTCCTCATAAATCAGTTTATCCATCCCCTTTATTATTCTGGTGGCTCTTTGCACTTTTTTTTGTTCCATAATGTATTTTTTATGGAGTGGTGCCCATAACTGTACTCCATATTGAATGCTTTATTTGGGGGACATAATTATGCTTACTTTCCTACCATCCAATCCTTGTTTAATGCAAGATAAGATCGTATTTGCCTTTGCAGCTACTGCATGACATTGGATACTATTGCTAAGCCTGCTGTCTGCGAGCACTCTTAAATCCTTCTCCATCAAAGATTCTCCTAATTTTTCCCCATTTAATTTGTAAGTCTTGCTTCCAAATGCATAACCTTACATTTATCTGTATTTAACCTCGTTTGCCATTTACTTGACCAAGTTTCCAGTCTATCAAAGTCCTTCTGGAGAGAAATAACACCCTGCTCTGAATTTTAGTACCTTACACAATTTTGTGTCATCAGCAAAGGTGGAGACTTTGCTCTCTATGCCAATCTCAGGGTCATTAATAAACAAGTTTGAATGCAGGGCTTCCAGTACTGATCTTTGAGGTACTCCACTTACAACATTAGTCCAACTTGAAAAGGTTCCATTTATGACAACTCTCTTCAACCTGTTTTCAATCCAGATGCAAATATTTTTACCCAGTCAGATTTCCTTTACTTTTTTTTACTAACCTCTGTTGTGGCACCGTATCAAAATCGTTTGCAAAATCTAAGTAGAACACCTCAACTGCATTATCCTGATCTAAAATTCCTACTTACCTCCTCAAAGAAACTAATAAGGGTAGTTTTTGGTACGACCTTTCCTTCATAAATCTGTGCTTACTATTACTAATAATTTTCTTATCCGTTAGTTATTTCTGAATATTATCCAGTACTAAACCTTCAAGTAGCTTCCCCCCTATAGATGTCAGGCCTACAGGTCTGTAATTCCCTGTTTGTGATCTAGCTCCCTTTTTAAATAAAGGCACCATGTCTGCTTTACGCCAAACTTGTAGTACTGAGCCTGTGGAAATTGAGTTGTTAAATATTAAATGTAATGGTTTGGCTATTACTGAACTTAGCTCCTTAAGAACTCTTGGGTGCATGCCAACGAGGCCAGGTGCTCTAATTACTTTAATTTTATTAAGCTGCCTATGCACTTCTTCCTCAGTTAACCAATTGTTCATTAATATAGAGGTTGTGGCTTCCTCCTGCGGCACTATTTTTGCAATTGATTCCTCCCTGGTAATTACAGAGGGAAATAATTTGTTTAATACCCCTGCTTTTTCCTTAGCTGTTGAGACAGTTTTACAGGGAGGAGCAGCATCCTTAAGATTAGGGGCTTTCAATGCTATCACTTACTTGTATCAGAAGTTCAAAGAATTATTTTATGACCACTGAGATTATCCACTATATTTACATTGTTATTGAATATATTGCTACATTAATTGGGTTATTTTTTAATATGATCACAGACTTTTCTGTTGTGCGTGTTATTTAAATGTTTCTATACAGGCATACCCCGCTTTAAGGACACTCACTTTAAGTTCACTCGCGAGTAAGTACATTTCGCTCAATAGGCAAACAGTCAGCACGTCCTGAACAGCAATACCGGCTCCCTACCTGTACCGAAGCTGTGCAAAAGCGGGGAGACTATAGAGCCTGTTACACATGCGTTATTTACATCAGTTATGCACGTATATGACGATTGCAGTACGGTACGAGCATCAATAAGTGGAAAAAAGGTAGTGCTTCACTTTAAGTACATTTTCACTTTACATACATGCTCCGGTCCCATTGCGTACGTTAATGCGGGGTATGCCTGTATTGCACATATTACTTGCACTTTTTAATTATTTAGAATCAATCACAAAGTAGTGACCTTTTTAAAAAATATATATAAATATTAATACCATTAACACTGTCATGAATGCATAACTCATTACAATTGCTCTTGATTTAAGATGCTGCTTATATTTTTTCATCATATTGTACAAAGTAACAATGAGATTAATGGTGCTCAAATTATACTTTTCTTATCAGACCCACAAAAGAGATGATTAAATGTTTAACTTTTTGCTACTGCTGCGGCAGCTTTTATTCTAACACATCGCCGGTTTTTCCCTGGCTTTTTCCTGGAATGCGACGCACTTCACCTGGCGCATGCCGCGTTCATTATGCGTTCCCAGCCACGGGTCATGCGCGGCTGACGCGCGGTTGAAGCGTTTATTGAGAATGGTTCGGATTTAATAGGTTGCAATTCTTCGCGTGTCCGCCAGATGGCAGATATTCATGAATTGTAATGCGCATGCGCTTCAGTAATGTGTCGACTTGCAGGTGTTTCGTGTAAAAAAGATACCACAGTGTGCTATTGTAACTTGGCCTTGAGACTGAAGGAAGAGGTTGCAAAAATGTATCAATTTAGGCTTTTCATATTAAAGAAAGACAAAGACCAGTTTCGGTTACAGTATTCTCCAGAGACCCGCTCGCCATGAGTGTTCAAGTGCAGCCCGCTTTCCAAAAACCCGACAGAAGTTACGCGTATTTGATATGGGCCGCGATTAATGCAACAGAGGATAAGATGGCAACAGTTGTTCAAATTTATCAGTATTTTGTCGAAAACTATGACTTTTACAAATTTTCGCCAGCTCCTCATACGTGGAAGCGTGCAATAAGGAAAAGGTTATGTAGTGATCCCTGTTTTTATCGTATTGAGCCACAATTTGTTGGAGGGTATTGGTGTGTATCACCGGCTTTTTCCTGTATCTATGATCATGATGACGGCAAAAGGCGAAGGGTCGTGTTAAAACCAACTAAGAAACGACAGTCGCTGCCAAGCAATGCACCAGCACCAGCTTCCATTAACGGTCCCGCCGTCAGTGACAACCCTGAGCCTGAGCCGGATTTCGCGTGCAGTTTCGATCAAGCTTGCATGTACCTAAGCAATTTCCAGCCTCATCAGCTGACTACAGATGGACTAGTCCCGCTGCAAACTATCGACGTGGATGATCAAGAACGCTGGACTAGCATTGGACCGGCGCCAGCGCCAGCTGAATGGGTAATTCTATGGTGAGTATTGTTGCCGTATTATTTTCTGTGTTTTTTTTATTTTGACAATATAGTATTAATATCGGTGCGATTCAAAAGTCAAGCGATTCTCCTGTAAGCAATATTATTGGCTGAGCGGCTTCCACAGTACTGTACTGCAGATACTGAACTACTGTATTGGTGGAACGCTAAGCGCATGCGCATTGGAACCTTCTTGAAACGCATACAGTATGCGTGTCATTTACATCGACGGTGGGCGCATGCGCATGTGAACAGGAGACACCCCCCGAGAAAATTATTGGTGGGACTGGCTGGGAACTTCTTTAGGGGGCTGACCATTACAGTAAAGCCTTTCTTTTTGTTTTTCCTCAGAAAAGAAAACGGCTAATGGAGGGATTTCGATGGATAATATCGCTTTGTGTAACAATGCCTGCTGAGTCGAATTTAAAAAAACACGTACCGGAGTCTACAGTTTAGTGGCCGTTGTTATTGATTAGGATAGAATACTGTACCTGAAACAGTATGCTGATGTTTTCCGGCCGTACAGTATACTGTACAATACTTTTTTGTATACAGTACAGTATACTGTGTAATAAACCCGAAAAAATAAAAACTATGCATTTATTCTACATGTATCACATACATTATGTGTCTTCTACAGTATACAGTGCCAGTACATACAGTACAGTTTGTGTCTTCTATTTTTTTTTAATACTCTTATACTGAGCATGCCTACAGTATACAGTGCAGTATGCCTCAACATTCTAGAAACACTGTATTTTGTTACAGTAGCAAAGGAGCAAATGGAACAATGTAAAACAAATCAACATGTTCTTTTATTGGTGGAGTAAGTACAAAAACATTTATTTACAAATACTGTACAATGTAGAAAAATTTTAAGTGCACAGTAATTCAAAACATCAACAGGTTTACTGCTACAGTTGTGAAAACATTTATGTCAGTCAGTATGGTTTACAGTCACATGTTTTAAAAATAAATTCTTTATTCATAAAATAAGCAAAACGCAACATTTCCTTTATTAAAGAACGGCAAGTCAAAACATATACTGTACAGTGGGATGGTGTGCAAAACAGTCTGCACCAGTACAGTCCTTGAGGGCAGCAAACAGGGCGGGTTTTCAGGGTAACCTTTGAAAACCGTGCCTGTTTGCGGCCCCCAGGGACTGGAATTGTGCAGGTCCTGTGTGTGTGGCAGCAAGTTAAAACATTTCTGTATAAATACAAGTAAAAAAAACACAACAACATCTTCTTTATTTAAGTACAGCAGGTCAAAACATGTAGAGTACAATACAGTTCAGCACAACAGTATGGTCTTACCTGTGATTACAAAAAAAACTTTATTCATAAAATACAGTATACAAACGAAACATCTCCTTTATTAAAGAAACATATACAGTACAGTGGGATGGTGTGCAAAACAGTCAGTCAGACCTGCACCACAACAGTCCTCGAGGGCAGGTTTTCAGGACAACCTTGAAAACCGTGCCTGTTTGCGGCCCCCAGGCACTGGAATTGTGCATGTCCTGTGTGTGTGGACAGCAAATTAAAACATTTCTGTATAAGTACAAGTAAAAAAACACACAACAACATCTCCTTTATTTAAGTACAGCAGGTCAAATCATGTCAGTACAATACAGTTCAGCACAACAGTATGGTCTTACAGAAAGTCCTCCGCATTGTCCGTCCATGGCCGATTCCTTGCATGGCGCAAAACGCCATTAATGCAGTCTCGAACGCCTTTCATTACAGGATCTGTAATTGGATAAAAGCGCCGCATTTCATCCAGAATGTTCTTTCTTAAATTGGCAGGAAGCGCCTTTTTAACGCGATTTCCTTCATAGTTCACTTTGAAGGCCCAGTCGCAGTACAACGAGTAGGGAACATGGTGCTTAAAAGTAACAAGGCATACTTGTGGGGTGCACCACCACTCTTCACCCTATACTTCTCCCTGAGCGACGGTGGCAGATCGCACAGGGTGATGTCAGGCACCGTATCGATGCGAGTGAATGTAGGTCTTTTGGGAGCGGGTGTGCTTGAGGCGACAGGCGATGGTAGGTTGTCTGGGAGGAAGCTTTCCTCCGGTCTTGGTCGCCGTGTTGTCTCCTGGCGTGGTCTTGACGGGGTTGTCATGTCCTCCTCAACGGCATACATGTACACTACATCTTCTGGTGGAGGAGGTGCGCTTGGTGATGGAAGGGGGTCAAAGGTCCCATTCATCACATCCATGTCACCCCCCTGCTTCAGCGTCGGGGAAACAGGGGCATTAACACCGAGCAAATAATGTATACCCGCTATGTCAGCCTCTATCTTCTCCATCCGTTGCTCCACATTTAGCATGGTCTCCAGAAGCAAATCTATCTTTGCTAGCACAATAGAGTTCCCGGGGAGATCCACAGTTATCAGCATCCGGTCTAACGAGCTGCTTCTTGTGCATGGCGTCTGGAAATCTGGGTGGATGGGTGCAACGAAGGATGAGATGGGGGTTCCATGGAGAGAAGCGGCAGCGACGTCGAAGAAGGGTGGAGGAGGTGACTGTGGATGTCCGGTAGAGGAGAAGCAGCAGCGTCGTTGAAGAGGGATGGAGAAAGTGACCTTTGGATTTCCGGGCGAGAAGCAGAGTCGTCTAAGAGCAAAGGAGAAAGTGACCCGTGGATATCAGAGGCAGCGTCGTCGGATAGAACTTGAGAAGATGGCCTGTGGGTTTCCGTGAGGGCGGCGGCAGCGTCAAGGACGAGGGGTGGAGAAGACGGGCTGAAGATTTCCGGGACAGCGGCGGCAGAGTCGTCGAAGCGTATGTGAGGAAGTGGTCTGCGGGTTCGATGGATTGGCTGCCAATGGTTTTGCGTCGAGAGTACATCACCGTATATCTTCTTGACATAATAAGGCTGACGTCTATGAAAACCCTTAGCCTTTGGGGTCAGCAGAAGGTTTTCTTTATTGGCCTTAGACTGTCGCTTTTGCCTTGGCGTGGAAATGGCAACCGCCTTTCGCTTTTTCTGCTTGACAGGCACGGCAGAGGCAAGTGGGTTCCTGCGTCCGTATAATCGGGGTTGCTCCATGGAAGCAGGTGGCACAATGCAGTATCTGGACAAGGGCAAATTCAGATACAGATCATCGAGTGGTGGGCTATGCAAAGTGTGTCACCTTTTATGCATGGCGACCAGGTACAGGTGTTGAAAGTGGGCGTACTCTAATGTGAGTCATTACCGTATAAATACACCATCCATTTTGTGGATTCACTGCACATTGAATACACATCGACTAAACATCGAATATACATTCTTGTGTTTGTATTTCTTTCTACTCGCAGCAATGGCTGTTAAAAAGATTTCCAAGGAGCTCAGCATGCGAATTAAGGACATGTACACGAGCGGACACCGAATTGCTGCTATCCAACGCTGGTTAGCTACTTCTGGCATCGTTGTGCCAGCAACCACTGTGAGCTACCATGCACACGGAAAAAACAGAGACCGCAAAAGGGCACCAAGGGTAACTAACGCGTAAGTATATTTATACAACTTAAAAAAAATGTAATTTTAATCTAATATTTTTATTATTTTTGTTGATTTATATTACAACAGTATATATATTTTGTATATTTATATTTATATCAGTACAGTATATATATTTTGTATATTTATATTTATATTACAACAGTATATATATTTTGTATATTTATATCAGTACAGTATATATATATTTTGTATATTTATATTTATATTACAACAGTATATATATTTTGTATATTTATATTTATATTACAACAGTATATATATTTTGTATATTTATATTTATATCAGTACAGTATATATATTTTGTATATTTATATTTATATTACAACAGTATATATATTTTGTATATTTATATCAGTACAGTATATATATATTTTGTATATTTATATTTATATCAGTACAGTATATATATTTTGTATATTTATATTTATATTACAACAGTATATATATTTTGTATATTTATATCAGTACAGTATATATATATTTTGTATATTTATATTTATATTACAACAGTATATATATTTTGTATATTTATATCAGTACAGTATATATATATTTTGTATATTTATATTTATATTACAACAGTATATATATTTTGTATATTTATATTTATATTCCAAAGTATATATATTTTGTATATTTATATTTATAGTCCAACAGTATATATATTTTGTATATTTATATCAGTACAGTATATATATTTTGTATTTTTATATTTAGATTACAACAGTATATATATTTTGTATATTTATATTTATATTACAACAGTATATATATTTTGTATATTTATATATAATTTTTATATTGCTGCATATTAATAAAACAATATATTTTCTTTACATTGTAGGGAGACAACTCTTCTGGTGGACAAAATAAGTGAGGAGAATGATGAGAAGAGTGCATTAAGGGTCAAATACACTCTGCAGGAAAAGCACAATCTGACTGTATCCGAGACCAGCATAAAAGAAGATGAGACGCAGCTTTGGATGGAAATATGGACGTGTGAGGTTAGTACTGGACAGTACAGGAGGTAAAAGTGTTGTTTAGGAAACTGTACTGTACCGCTAAAATTATTTATTCCTTGTCATTACAGAGCTTACCCCATGATACGGGACGCAAACAAAATCAAAAGAGTGGTCCAGGCCCAGGCATGGATCGACAGTGGGGAGACTTTCCAGGATTGCATCTTCACTGATGAGTCTACTGTGTCGCTGGAGAAGTTTTGCATTCCACAAAAAAGGCTGCATATCTTTGAAGCCACGGCCAAAACACCCCGTGAAGCTGCATGTGTGGGGTGCCATCTCTAGGCGTGGACCAGGATGCATTGTAAAATATATCAAATATAATGTAGCCTTATGCACTGTACTTTACTAGTGTAGCCTTACTGTATGCACTGTACTGTATTATTGTGCAGTTTTTTGAGCACTTTTCTTTTCTTGCTATAGGAATAATGAATAAAGCTTTCTTCCAAGACAACATTGTCCCTGAGATAGTGCAATATATCACACGCGAGTTCCCCAATGGTCACCGATTCTACCAGGACAACGAACCGAAGCACACCGCGTCAACAGCGCATATCCTTGAGCGCGGTATCAACTGGGTGAAGACGCCAGCGGAGTAAGTGCAGTAGACCGTGTCTCATTTTTTCCCCCACTGTTTTTACTGTGTACTGTATCTCTTAAACTAATTGTCCTTTTTTTCCCAATGACAGATCGCCAGACTTCAATCCGATCAAAATGGTCTGGCATCAGCTGAAGGGCTGAAGGACTATATCCGGAAAGTGGCGAAACCCTCCAAAAAGGACGAGTTGTTGAAAGGCATAATGAGTTTTAGGAACGATGTACTCACCGTGGAACGCTGCAATAAATATATAGACAATATTGCGACTCTGTTGCCCATTGTGATCGCGCGTAATGGGCAAGCATCAGGAAAGCAGTACTGTGCAGTAGTATTGTAAGTACAGTATGATACAGGTAAGTATGGCACAGATTTTTTCTTTCCCAATAGTCAGAGTATACAGTACAGTAGCTACAGTTTTTTTCTTTACAGAGAGAGCAGCACCAGCCATCAGGTTACATACAGTAGTATTTAACAGTAGTCAGAGTATACAGTAGTTCCAGTATACAGTAGACTAGTTTGACAGTAGTACAGTAACTGCCTACTAACTGGTCAATTTTTTTCTTTTCAGAGAAAGCAGCACCAGCCATCTACAGTAGTACTACATATCACACAATGCCATAATACAGTACGCACATACAGTAACTGCACTAATTTTTTGTTTTCTTGTCGTTTCAGGAAAATAGGGTGGCCTGGGGGGAGGTGGGGTGTTGTGTCCAGTCTAATCTGTTGGTACAGTCAAATGTACAGTATATAAACAGCAGTATTGATGTACACAAAACCTCTCCTCTCTCAATGAACTACTGTACTGTACACGGAATGAGGAACAAGATAACGACGGAAAAAATAATATTACTATGTACAGTATACTGTATATATATGCATATATATATATATATATATACAGTATATATATATATGCATATATATATATATATATATATATATATATATATATACAGTATATATATTATACATTACAGTGTATATATATCTTATTAAATAATATTCTTATAAATGTGCATAATTCATGTTTCTCCATGTTTTACAAATGTTTTCTAAATGTTTATCCAATTTCAATCTGCCAGAAGAACTTAACGACTGCATTATGTATTATTCATGATTTTTTTTATATTTGTATTTTTTTGTTCCTAATAAAATAAATATTTATTCACATTCCTGGTAATCATAATCATTGACAACAACCCCCACCCCTACAGTATAAGAATGAATGACAAAACAACATGAATCAGTTAATGTTTTTTTTTACTCTCAATTCTCACAATGCTGTGCAAATCATATTTACATTTCAAATTCGAGAAGGGATTTTCCAAAGCGTTACCATAAAAAAACAAAGGGTTTTGAGTCATGCGCAGTAATCAGCTAGCTCGCATCTCAAAGAGGCTTACAGTACACGCAGGCGCAGTGAGGCGATTGACGCTCGGCTAGGGACGGATTAAAAACGCAATGACTAACTTCAGAAAATGAATGACTCTGTGGAGGTGTCGGTCGAATGACTCTGTGGAGAGGGGGGGGGTTGGGTGACTCATGCGCAGTAAACAGCTAGCTCCCATCTCAAAGAGGCTTACAGTACATGCAGGCGCAGTGAGGCGATTGACACTCGGCTAGGGACGGATTAAAAACACAATGACTAACTTCAGAAAATTAATGACTCTGTGTAGGTGTCTGTCGAAAAGAGTTTGTGTGTGCGTGGGGGAGGGATGAAGGATTAGTTGTGCTGCAGTTCAAAGAAATTACATACTGTAGAGTAGAGTACAGTAATTTCAAAAGGCAGTTCATCATAATAATTTGATCAATAAACCCCCAAATACAACCCCCATATACAGTACATAAAAAGCAAGTCACTTTATCTCCCTGTGCCTCAGGCACCAAAAACATACAGTAGATTGTGAGCTCCACGGGACAGGGAGGGACCTGTGCCTGCAAAATGCCTCTGGAAAGTGCTACGTATACTGTAACTAACAGCGCTATACAAAAACATGCTATTATTATTATTATAATATCAAGGTGATGCTCTGTGCAAATCAAATTCGAGAAGGGATTTTCCAAAACGTTGCCGTAAACAAAGCCTCGTTGAAAAAGAACACTGTGACGTTCGAAACGCGTTGGATGGGTCTTTGTCACATTAAAGTGCCCTTTTAATTTATTTTTGATTCTGGGTCCTTCCTGCTCCGTTTTTGCTTGTGCGCTTTGTCCTCTATTTGCTCCTGTTAAATTACACTTTGGAAGCTGCACAGCCTGCCTACCACTCCAAGGATCTGTGAGTATTATTTATGTTCAGGGGAACCTGGAAATGAGACTGATGGTGGGTGGGCATGTACCATCTACCACCTGTCTTCAGGAGGATAGTACCCATACTATTGGATATTAAGTACTAATATCATTACTCATTCCTTAGACTTTGGACTAGTGGTTTGGCTCATTTTATTCTAATATACCTGCATTGGAGCGCTTTAGCCTATTTTTTCTATCTTGCTACCGTAAACAAAGCCTGAAAGCTCCCGTCTCAAAGAGAATTACACGCAAGCGCAGTGAGTACTGTAGCTCGGCTATGGACGGATTAAGAACACAATGGCAAGATTCAGAAAATTAACGACTCTGTGGAGAGGGGGGGGGGGGTTGGGTGACTCATGCGCAGTAAGCAGCTAAATAGCTCCCATCTGAAAAAGGATCATACGCAGGCGCAGTGAGGCTTTGAAGCTCGGCTATAGACGGATTAAGAACACAATGGCAAGATTCAGAAAATTAACGACTGTGGAGAGAGGGGGGGGGGGTTGGGTGACTCATGCACAGTAAGCAGCTAGCTCCCATCTCAAAGAGGCTTAGAGTACATGCAGGCGCAGTGAGGTGATTGACGCTCGGCTAGGGACGGATTAAAAACACAATGACTAACTTCAGAAAATGAATGACTGTGGAGGTGTCTGTTGAATGACTCTGTGGAGAGGGGGGGGGTGGGTGACTCATGCGCAGTAAGCAGCTAAGCAGCTAAATAGCTTCCATCTGAACAAGGATTACACGCAGGCGCAGTGAGGCTTTGAAGCTCGGCTATGGACGGATTAAAAACACAATGGCAAGATTCCAAAAATTAAAGACAACCGCATGAAGTTCAAAGCTAAAGACATACTTTAATTTCAAAAGGCAGTTCATCATAATAATACACCCCCAAATACAGTACGTAAAAAGTACACAAATCAACCATGTGCAGTCAAACAGGGTCGCAGACAAAAGTTACTGTACAGCACAGATTGAATATCGTAATACAGTAAGATGGTTTTTGCAGGCTTGTGGAGAAAAAAAAAAAAAAATTACAATAAAAAATGTTTTTTCACTAACTCAAGCAAGCAGTGGTGGGCGAAGTTACAGGCGCATGCGTAGTAAATTCCTGCTGTCAAGCAGGAATGTTATTGAAACCAGACACATGTTCAAAGGAATGGTGTGGGAGAGATGTACTCCATTGCACAGAATATAAGAAGTTGAAATATCCTGCAGTGCAGTTAATTATCCCGAGCGAGGGGAGAGCACTGTATATGCCGAAATGTGACACTGTTACAGTACAGTACACGCCTATGCGTTTCAACAATTTTCAAATGAGACATACTGTACTGCAAAACAGCACTGCAAATGCATGTATACTTTAAATATGCAAAGTAGAATTACTGCGCGCGCACACACAGACTGTTTACTGATGTAGGTTGAACCGCAAAGGTATTAGACTTCCAAGACAAGAGCTCACAAATGCCCCCCTGAGTTTTTACATGACATTGCAGTATTGCAGACAGCGAGAATAAAATGCTAATATCACGAGTGCAAAAATAACGCAGTTCACTCCGGGCGAAAACGACAAAAAAACGCACCTAACCGGGATAATCTGAAAATCGCGGATCTAGCCGATTTAGACTCAGGTCGGCCCATGCAGTAACACAAGGAAAGTTGAACAGGGATAAATGCATTAAGTAGAACAGGGGTGGCCAACTCCAGTCCTCAAGGGCCACCAACAGGTCAGATTTTCAGGAAATCCCTGCTTCAGCACAGGTGGTTCAATCAAACTGATTGAGCCACCTGTGCTTAAGCAGGGATATCCTGAAAATCTGACCTGTTGGTGGCCCTTGAGGACTGGAGTTGGCCACCCCTGAGTAGAGGCATACTTTGATATGTTTTTCAAAAATGAAATGTAATAATAATATATAATATTGGCTCATGGCCATATTATTTGTACAGATAACATTTGCAATTCATATCGTTTAATAGTTTTCTGCTTTCTGCTAAAGATGGATGATTTCCTAAACTATTGTTTCTAAGGAAACAAAATGTGCATTGGATACAAATTAATTTACTTTTTTATTCTGGGAAAATTGCTGCCACTTGGCTTAACGCGTTGGGGATAATATTTCAATCTGTATTTTTGTGGTAATATATTAGTGTTTATATTTCAGCTGCTCGCTAATGTAAGTAGTCCCTGAAGACAGGATGTTCCGTGATGTAATTTAATTTCTCTGAACAAAAATAGATTGTTATATTTGAGCATATGCATGGGCGTTAGTCAGTTACAATATAAGAGGCAGAATTGTGCTGTACAGGAGGGCCCCGGGTATACGGCGGGTTCCGTTCCAGGAGCCCGTCGTATAGTGAAAATCGCCGGAAAGCGGATCCGGCGATTTTCAGTTATTTTGCATTCGCAAATCGGCATTTATGCCGTTCTGCGCATGCGCGACCTATGGTCTGCACGCGCAAACTACGGTCTGCTTATGCGCGCCGGGCGCTACCGCCCGTTCTGCACATGCGCAACTGAGGATCCAAGATGGCGGCCCCCTTCTCGGTGCTGTCGTATCGGCGGATCGCCGAAAAGCGGGGCCCTGCTGTATAAAGCGTCTGCAACACATCAGTGAGAATAAATAGTGTAATGCGAGTTTTGCACTTGTGCAGAAGTGTTGTTATATTTACCAATGGAAAACCATGACAGTTTTCTAAGAGAAACAAGACAATGAAAAACATGGAACTGCGGTAATACAGGAATAAAACGTTTATTCTGGAGCCACAGGGTATACACTGGGTAAAGTATGGCCAGATAGCTAAACTCGTTTCCTTTTACAAGCACAAGAAGTTATTTGTCTTTTCTTCACTTTATTGGGGAAAGCATAGACACACAAATGCACTTGTAGATGAAAGTGTAGTGAGAGAGAGCTTCTCTATAGTGAGGGTGCTTGATAGTAAGGAAAGGTAAAAAACGGTAATCCTTGCCAGGAGGTAAATAGCATGAGATGTACTTACTCAGCCAGCTAGAAAGGAAGTGTAAAGGAATCTGGGAAACAGGAATAGTCTCAGGAGCAGACTAACTGTGAACAGAGACAATGGGGGGGGGGGGGAGTGTGGAATAGCCCACTCTCAGTTTAGGAGAATAAAAAGTTGCTAAGGCAACCAACACTGCCTAGGGCTGTGTAAAAAAAAATATGTATCAATAATGTTGCCTTTTACACATGCAAAGAGCTGCTGGGACAGGGGAAAATTACAGGCATCTGAACTAGGGAGACAAATCCTATGAGCTGCAAAGGGGCACAGGAATTAGACAAACCTGTTCCAGGACAACGTTGATTAATATATTCTATTGTCTTCAAAGCAGGACTGGTTTTAGTAGCATCACAATGCGTCTACCTTTCAGCAAGGCTTTCAGAAATCAGGAGAAATGAAGCTGTTAGAATATGGTAAAGATTTAGGCCCAGATCCATAAAGCTCCGTTATTGAATTAATGAGGCATAAACTTAAGTAAAAACCTTAAGTGCTAACATGGATATTCAAAGCTCACTAACTCAGTGTTAAGTGTTGTTTCCAGCCATGACGGACCCTTGCATCAGTATAACGGACAAAAGAGATGTTCCCTGTATTAAAGTCTATCTGCACAGCACAGTTCTAGTTAATGCAGGGATTTAATGATGCATTAGTTAGGTCTTATCTAAAGGTTAGCTCCCTTAGGTCGCGTTTACAGTGCCGGCGACACGACCGATGACGTCACCCGTCGCCACTGGCGAAAGTTGCACTTTAGTTTGGAGCGACGTCGCTGACAACAAGGCCAGTGACGTCACGAAAGGTAGTAGGCGCTCTGCGGTTGGTGTAAAGACAGTCACACGTGGCGACAGTCTCTCCCAAAATCACATTTCAATGGCTTCCAAATTTTCTGTAGCTCCGTCGCTCTGTCACCGGGCACTATAAGCGCAGCCTTACACAGATTTTACTTTCAGAAAAGTTACTGCTCACACAAGCTTATTTATTAATAAAACATCAACACCTATCTTACTATGAAACATTGTATTTATTGTTGTTAAACGACAGTTAATATGCTGTTTAAAGAAGTAGTCTTTTTTTTTTTAATAGAGCAGGACATGTTCAGGGGGCAAGATACTAACATTATATCAGTTCAACTCACAATGGCTTCTGGGAGATTGCTGCAGTAATATAGTTAGAACAGGCACTGTAATAAATAAATAAAGTTCTGCTTATAGTTCATTTGACATCGATTTTTATTTATTTTAACCACTCATTTGTTATGGTGGGTAAAAAGTGACAAAAACCCTCCACCGTGCAGTAAATAAAATGATCACTTGTGAGCACATTCACATGTCTCGGAGAGGTCTGCAACCCTGCTTATCACCATTATCTCTTAACAAACAGTGATCCCACTGCAGCCAGGGATTCTGGGAAATGACATGCAAATGAGCACACAGTGTCACCTTTTGTTTCATGTCCATTTTAACATGGACCCCCTATGAGCTTATGCCTGTCATATTACATAACTTTTCAGCACAGCCTGGGTGACACTGTGTGCTCATTTGCTTGTCGTTTCCCAGAATCCCTGGCTGCTGTGGAAGCATTGCATGCTAAGGCTGCGTCCATAGTGCAGGATACAGCGCGAGCAACGTAGTTCATGCCGAATCAAACACTAGGACGCCGATGCATATGCGCATAGTGCGCGCGTGCACGTGCACTACAGGGAGAGCGGGGTTTCACAATACAAACAAGTTTGTTTTGCAAGTGCGACGCCAGGAGGAGGAGGAAGCACGAAAGGTAGCGCGTTCCACTATGGACGTGGCCTTAGAGATAATGGTGAAACACAGGGTTGCAGACCTATCTGAGACATATGAATGTGCTCACAAGTGATATTTTTATTTAGTGTACACTGTACGGTGAAGGGTTTTTGTCACTTTTTACCCACCAAAACTTATATTATGAGTGATTCCAGCTTCACATGGCAAAGCAGGTATTACCATCCTGACACTGTTGAGACCGAAAATATCGAAACAGTTGTCTGTGAGTAGCTTTTACTGACTATGCTGAAATACTTGTAGGGGTCCATGTTAAAATTGACATGACGCAAAAGGTTATTGTAGGGAACATGAAAGAACAACAATGTATCATGTCCACAGACGACCTTTCAGCCTCCAAATGAAAGTCCTGCGTGGACCTGATACATTGTTCTTTCATGTTCATTATGTAACCCCCTTCCCCCCCCCCCCCTCTCTGGGAAATGTGCTGCTACTCGTATACTGTATTCTGTGGCTGCTGTTTCATACCTGAGTGGTAACAGGAGGCAGGAGATCTCCGCTATGTTGTGGGGCGGACATCAGGACAGGCTCACGGTGGCTCCTCCAGTCCAAGAGGATCCTGAGGCTTCAGGATGCACATCATGGGCACTTCTTCTTTGCTCTATTGTCATGCTTCAATTACTATGCCAGGTGTTGGTATGACTGAGGTTTATTGAACAGCAAGGTACATGCACTGGAACACATAGCATCTGTCCCCTGTCCCCTAGGGACGAGGCCTCAGCCACTCCTCTAGCAGGCGAACTGTCTTCAGTGTCTGCCCACCCTGAAGTCTATCCCAGAACCACCCACTCACACTAACTACGCTACACTACATAGATGAATAACACCTTCCCTGGGGAGTGGCTTGTAAGCTGGCCTATTCATTGTCATAGACCCCCCTTACAATCACAGGCTAGTCCTGAACTTTATTGAACATGCACAATATAACATACTCAGCATATTCTACTGCTAACACTGCCCACGTAATAAAGGGGAATTCAAGTGTTATGAGGCCTAGAAGTTGGTAGCCCAAGGAGACTGGGCTACACTTACAATAACCTATTGTTTCAGAAACCCGACAGAAGTGTCTTAATAGTTCGGTTTAAGCATATCTCAGACCAATAAGTATGCTTATTAGGCTCACACAGTGGGTTGATCGTTCATAACCACTATTTACATATTAGATACCATTTGATGTCTGATAAACAGACCTGTCCACTCAATTGCTATTATATCCGCCTGTCATAACCACACCTGGAGAGTGTATCACCTTAACTTCAAATTAACCTTCCCTCTACCATACATAGGGATATGGTTACTTCATACACCTTGAGTCCCCAGACCTATATTAAATATTTAATCTAACATATTTGGGTCACTGATTACCCTAATTAGGGATTTACCCCTAATAGCCGGGCTCTCAACTCATCCCAGCTTTTCATTTAGCCTTTTACTGTCATAGTCACACTATTTTATGTTGCATACCCTATTAAAGGTTACATTTTATTACTATAATCAATTCACTTACCATGGGATTTGAGTGCTGATATATAGGGGAGGAGAAAAAAAAGGAATGTAAGGCAATTTTATTCAACATTAAAATCAAACGCAGAAGAAACATTTCAATATGATCCTCGAAATAAGATAACAATAAGGAGTCACTCACTGTTTTTTATGTATTATATAAAAAAAAGTGTATTTTAAAGGGTTTTTTTTCTAAGCTTATTTATTAAACACAACAATTTTTAAGTATATAATGTTTTAGTATGACATGAACCATTATTATTACTGCAGGCTTATCCCCTTTTGACTAAAACCACACCAGGGTGAAAAAGTCCCTTCAGAGGTAATTCACACCTGATATCAGTTTTTTAATTACACAGAGTGTATTTAAGGAGAAGGGGCAAGCCTGTTTAGTGTCCCTGAAGAAGCTATTCACATGGTGAAATGCATAGGAGGAGGAGCCTACTGAGGGTCACCAAGCATTGAGCATTACAGCAATCATTGCTTCTGAGCACTGCCTGTTCATTTTGGGACTGAACTTGCTAGCCTTGGGAATCCTTCCAGTGCACATGGACCCGTGTCACATCCGGTGTCTGACGTCACGTCCAGAGTCCGACATCACTTCCGGGTTTCACGGAGGAGAAGAGGTAGAGCCAGCCGCAGCAGCCAAAGCAGCACAAGCCAGGACAAGGGGTTAACTGAGGATCATTCCCAGGAGACAACTACCCCAGCACAGCAGCTTAGCAGAGCGGAGAAGATCGGCGTAAACACCCCTCTCCCCCCCTCCCCCCCTCCCCCCCTCCCCATCCCCACCCTTAACGGAGAAGATTGAGTGACTGAGAGTTACAAGGAAGGTCCATCAATTACCCAAAACAGGCACATCTGCAGCAGCCCCAATTACTCAGACAGAGTCTATTGCTTTTATTTTTTCGGATTTACATTTTTTTTTATTGCATTATTGTACATTTGGGTATGTATCACCCATGCCACTTTCCTATATAAAGGCACTTTTATTTATTGCTTTTTTTGCGCCTCTCTCTTTTTCTCTTTGAGATCACGTCTGCAGTCTGACTTATTTTGAAATGATTATTCAGCCAGGCTTTAGTGTATGCAAAGATGACTGCTTTATAGTCAAGTGATATATTAATCTTTAACGTAATGCTTATAAAGTGAATGACCTTAGCCCAATATTTCTTAATTTTCCTGCCATTCCAGATGCCATGGATAAAGTCTGCCGAGTTTTGCTTACATTTGAAACAAGCACTAGAGCAGGGGTGGGCAACTCCAGTCCTCGAGGGCCATCAACAGGTCAGGTTTTAAGGATATCCCTGCTTCCGCACAGGGGGCTCAATCAGTGGCTCAATCATTGACTGAGTCACCTGTGCTGAAGCAGGGATATCCTGAAAACCTGACCTGTTGGTGGCCCTCGAGGACTGGAGTTCGGCACTTCTGCGCTAGAGGAATCTGGTCTAAGTCCATGATATAACAAAAGAGAGAGATACTGTAGGTCCTGTAGTAGTTTGAACTGTTGTTCTCAGAGCACAGTCGGGAGAGTACATTTTTTCCTTCTCCCAAACCCTTCAAGAATCACATCAATAGATTGTAAGTAGGAGAAGTTATCTTTCCATTTTAAAAAAAAGAATGGATTCCCCAAATCTTCTCATTATCTAAGTCTCTTAGCGGATCAGTAACCAGAGTCTTTGTGAATCCCAGACCAAGAAAAGCTGAGATTGCCCAGTTCAATTGGTTATCCGCGAGAGAGTCCACTTGCTTTCAACTAACTGGCAAATAGACAGAAATCCTGGGTACAGACAAATAGCAGATCTGGCAGATTTCCATGCTTTGATAAATCCTAGAAGAGAACGTTGGCTCTGATTGGTAGATTGCCAAGAATAAAATGTATTTATTTATTTATAAAATGTTTTACCAGGAAGTAATACATTGAGAGTTACCTCTCATTTTCAAGTATGTCCTGGGCATAGTTATGATGACAGATACATGGTTACCAGTACATTAGGTGAACAGGGTTTATACATTATATATGATATTGCATTACATTAGGTGAACAGGTTTATAGATTATATATGAAGACATTGCATGAACAGTTAAAGATAAAATAAGCTATAGGTGTATGTAACAGTTACAGACCACATTAAAATTTAAGACAGCTTTAGTTTTGAAAGTAGGCTGGTGGCAGTTTTGAGAGTCTCTGGTAGATTGTTCCAGTTGTGGGGTGCACGGTAAGAGAAGGTGGAGTGGCCGGACACTTTAAGCCCCCAGGCGCAACATTTTCTGTGGGGGGTGTGGCACTTACAGAGGCCCTGCGCTCTTCCCCACAACTTTTAAATGAAATGCCAGGGGAGCACACAAGGTCTCTGTATATCCCTTACCTTGTCTCTGGCGGCTTCTGGTGACGCACCGCCATGGCAACGTGGAGTGAAATTACGCTGCATGGTCAAATAGCAACGCAACGTCACACAACACAGTGATGTCAGATGACGCCGGAGAAAAGGTAAGGTGGGTGGGGGGAGTGCAACTATGGGGGGAGAGCAGGCAGGGGGGCGCAGACAAAAAAGTTTGCACACTCCTGTACTATAGGAGGAGCTTGTTATTGACCTTGTCAGTAGAAAAAGGATAACAGAAACAAAGCAGAGGAGCACAGGTCCAACCTAATTGATGTAAAGATTAGTCTGACTCAGAGCTTCAACATATATTCTTTGTTAGCTTCAGGAGACTAAAAGGACTTACGTCGGTCTTGAATATTGCAGGGTAGACAACGGCACATCTCATCTGCTTGTTGTGTAGCATCGAGCAGAAAAGCTGGAATTCTTAATTTTCCATGCAAGATAAAGAGAGAAGTCAGTAAAAAAATGTGTTCTCTTTGTTGCGCACCGCAGGATTTTTCCTGTAAACCCTCATGACCTGGAGCTTCTCCTAGAAAGGAAGAATTTTGTGGTCCCAGACAACGATCTCTTTCAATCTGAACAGGGAATTGACATTCCTTTAGATGTAGAATTTTGGTTAAATCAGTTGATACAAAAGACAGGAGATCTGGTTCTTGAACAGATTTTATAATCAGAGATTATTCCTTCTGGATCTAAATAATCCATCTTCAATTTGAGTTGCAAGGTGTCTTTTTAGAGAGAATGCATTGAAGAGATTGATTATTCATCTTATCCTGAGAATCAGAGATTCTAAGTTCCATCTCATAGACTTTAAGTTGCTCCTGTGAGATGTCTCGTTTCATTTCCTACAGATCAATCCGATATTCTCGGATTTAAAATTAGATGTCAGAGCAGTTAACACCTGTGACTACTACTTGAGATAATAAAAAATCTTCTTCAGTATATTGGCTGTCATGTGCACCTTTTCTTCTTTCATGTTTATCCCATCTCTCCTGTTTAGAAGACAATCCCACTTCACGAGTGGTCAAATAATCAACTTGTTGAGCATCGGTTGAGATCCAGGAGGGTCATATGCTTTACCTTAGTAATTGCATGAGGTAAACTTAATGAACATTTCTGAGCAACCAAAAGATAATTATTTTTCAGATTAACATGCTTTTTAGGAGCAATTGAAAATAAGAGGTATTGTAGACAATGTTCAGAGAAAAAATTAATGTATTATCATTGTTTATTTGTTACATGCCAATATGTTCCGCAGCGCTGTATAATGGGGGTACAGAGAGACATAAATTATATAAAGAAAATTACATACGAAATAAGGACAAACAAGCGCCAACAGATACAGAAGGTAATGAGGGCCCTGCTCATGAGAGCGTACACTCAGAGGAAATAAGGGGACATTTTGAAACAAATGGTAAGACCACTGTCCCACTCATTGTGGGACGGAGTATACCTCAGGATAGAGTTTGGACCAACTGCACAGCCGACCCATTAAAGTATGGAGGTGTCACTGTCCCGGTTAATAGATGAGGGATTGAAAAGCAGATGGCATTGGCAACATGTATTTAATTGGGCATGGCAAAACCCGGCCAAGAAATCAGTCTAGAAAATGTTATGCGCTTCAAGAGATAACAAAAGTGCTAATTTTAATTTGAATAGAAGGCATATTAATGTGGCAAGTAATAAAATATGAATGATGTTGTATAGAAAACTACTGTAATGTACAACTAGAGTTTTGCTTATCTCTAATAAATAGTCAGGCATCAGCAGTCTTCAGGCAACTGTGCTGAGCTTACTATTTTCTCTGGCTGTATTTCAGAAATATTACTGTATACAGTATAAGTGTGTAGTATCACTGGTTGTTGTTCTGCATTGCACATAAGATTCAATAGTACTACTTTCTTGGCTACTTAACTGAAGTTTGGAAAGTACAGCACACTACTTTATCATTGAACACAGAAACACATGTTTTTTTTGTGCTAAGAATGTTGCTTTGTTTATTGCACTGCTTGACTTAGTTATACAGGCTTATGTGTCACTGAATCATCTTTGAGCTTACACTGAATACAGTTCACGAATGAATAACGTAAAATATTAATGAATCAGGTAGGATTACATATCCCAGAGGACAGTTTGCTATTCAGTTGAACATCTAAGTATGTAAGAATTATCGACAGGGACAACTGAAAATATGTGCAACGTCCTTTATTCTTACTAATAACCTTTTCAGACTGCATAAAGGAACAAACGTGGGCTATTTTTTTTTTGTTACTTAAGTTTTTTATTAATCATTTTTCCAAAAGTAAGAGGGGTACAAAAAGAAAAAAGGGGGGTGGGGGGGGGGAGACAATACAACGGTACAATATTGCAAATAGTCTGATTACACATTAGGAGGGGAGGAGAGTATGGGAAGGGGGGAAGGGGACAGCATTTGAAACCATGTAACATATTAAAGCTGCAGTTCAGTCAATATCCTGCATGTGTGTTTTTTTTAATAAATCAGTTCTGTAGTAAGAAAAAATACTTTTAGCATTTTCTGTTTTTAAAAAAACAACTTTGAAAGACCAATTTTCTTGTATTCTATTTTAACAGCCATTTGCTAAGGCACTGCCCCTTCATGTCCTGTCACAAGCCCTGGCACACCGATTTGTCAACCCTGCCCTCCCTCTTGCACATGTCAGTGCAGTAGTGCTCATGAATATTCATGAGCTTCCACTGACTGACAAGCAGAATATAAACAAATCCCAGCTTTTAATATGTCACCAAATTTCGACCTATCAATACATGGAGAATGAATTGACTGGCAGCTATACAGTTCTATAGGTAATTAGAGATTGCACACATAAAACTATTGAAGTAAAAAAATAAATGTAAAAAAAAAAAAAAAAAAAGACTGAACTGCAGCTTTAAATAACAGGTGAGGTACAACATAGATCATAAATCTTAAATCTTAAATCACTGTTCAGAATAATCTAGTCTAAATATGGGGATATACCTGCATGTCTAAACCAAGGAGCCCATGTCTCTGAGAATTGTGAAGTGGAACCAGTTAGGTAGGCAGTGAGTTTTTCCATGTAGACTATATGGCAGATTTTGTTATTGATTTGGTTTAAGGATGGGGGAGTCGGTTGTTTCCAGTTTTTGGCAATGGTGCATCTAGTAGCATTTAGAATTTGGGAGATAACTTTAATTTCTTTTTTGTTACAATTGGCCATTGGTTTTCCCAAGACTGTATATATTGGGTCCTGTGGGACAGTGATTCCCAGAACCCTGTGTATTAAAGCAAACACTTCCCTCCATGTTTGCTAAATTTTTGGACAAGACCAAAATATGTGCAGTATATTCCCCCTTTCGCCACAACCACACCAACATAAAGGAGAGACACCTGGGAGAAAAGAGTTCAACCTGGTAGGAGTCATATACCATCTAAATATTAGCTTGTAAATATTCTCCTTAATCACAACACAGGAAGAATTTTTGGAGGCAGCCTCCCAAACATCTTTCCAGACATCAAAATCCAAATTGGTATTTAACTCCTCCTCCCACTAGACGCTGAAAAAGCTTTTGATCGGCTGGATTGGCAGTTTATGAATGCCACACTCTCACAAATGGGATTTACTCCCAAAATCTTAAACAGCATAAACACGTTACTCTCTGTTCCAACAGCCATAGTAAAAATGAATAAGTCCTTGTCTGACCCTTTCCCAATATCGAACAGAACCAGACAGGGGTGCCCACTGTCCCCCTTGTTATTTGCTTTGGCAATTGAACCATTAGCCTGCCAGATAAGAATGAACCCCAATATCACGGGTATCAATGTTGGACAGAAGGAATTCAAGATAGCTCTCTATGCGGATGACATACTATTGACGCTCTCAAACCCCCTTATCTCCCTCCCCAACCTTTTCCAAGCTCTATCTGAGTTTGGCTCCCTCTCAGGATACAAAATTAACCACTCTAAAGCTATGTCTCTTAGCTTAAACCTTCCCAAGGATATGGTAAAATTACTTCAACTTAATTTTGACTTCAAGTGGTATCAGACCCACATTAAATATTTAGGGGTTCAAATAACAAAAGATTACTCATCCCTATACAAAATAAACTTTAAACCTTTATTCGACCAAGTTACAAAGGACTTGTCCACCTGGAATCCATACATCATATCTTGGTTCGGAAGGATCGCCACTATTAAAATGAACATTTTTCCTAGAATACTGTACCTCTTCCAAACTCTCCCTGTAAAGATTTGTCAGAAGGACCTAAACAATATTCAAAATAAAATTCTGAAATTTGTATGGCAAAATAGACGTCCTAGAGTCCGCAAAGATATCCTTTATAAATCTAAGCTAGAAGAAGGCTTAGCCTTTACAAACCTACAAAAGTACTATAGAGCGGCGCAACTAGTTAGTTGGCATTCAAACCCAACCGAAAAAAGATGGGTCGAACTAGAAGAATCGATCTGCTCCCCATGCAAAATTAAGACTCTCCTCTGGCTTAATAGAAAATCCAGACCAGTTGAGGTTTACACAAACCCGATGTTATCTTTCGCATGTAATCTTTGGGACTCCCTTAAAGTTAGGTTCCAACTGACTGGTACCCCATCCCTCATGCAACCCCTGTTTTCAGATCCCTCCCTCCCTTTTTACACTAATAACGTGGGCTATTTTTATAGAAAGTGTTCACAACATTATTATTAGCAGCTGGAACAAAATTGATCAACCAAAGATTTTTTTTGTCTTCAATTAAATTCTTAACTGCATGTAATGATTCCAAAAGCTAGGATATAGTTGAGGCGTTGGCGAAAATTTGAAGGCTGCAAGCCAAACAAAGTAGAGATAATTCTTGGCCTGGATATGAGAAAGAGCCACCTCACCAATTGGTGTTGTTTCAGTTGAATAAGGCACAATGCAATGTTTACGTTTGGCTCGTCTGCTGTCACTTGCCATACAATGGGATAGGCCAGCTGCAACGCGAATAGAAAAAAAAAATAACGTTAACATTTAAAAGGACTCAAATAAAAATAAAATCCTAAGGATCCATTTAGGTGGCTGGGTGAGTCAAGTTGAAAGACGTCAGCATTCAAAGGGGAACATGCTGCCTCACCAGACTCCACAACGTATAAAACTAATTATAGGCTAAAGCTGCAGTGTAAGTGTATATAGAGGTGGTTTCATGTATTTACCATTTTATTTTAATAAAAAAATCCATTTAACTATACAAAAGTGTCTATTATTTATGAAAAAGTCTACATTTAGCCTATAATAGTAATAATCCCCTCAGAACAGGGCATTACTGGCCAATAATGCCCTGGCTGGGTTAAAGTCCCTCGGCTTCGCCTCCGGCCTTCAACTCTTCCAGCCAAGGCATTATTGGCCAGTAATGCCCTGTTCTTCGGGGATTATTACTTAAGTATAACTATTATGGCAGCAGTATTTAGGATAGATTGTTGGTGGAGACAGGTGAGAGGCAGGAAGGCAAGACAGCAGGAAGTTACAGTAATCGATACGGGAGAGAATGAGGGCCTGTGTCAGAGTTTTAGCAGTCAAGCAACAGAGGAAAGGGCGTATCTTTGTAATATTGCGGAGCAAAAACAACAGGCTTTACAGTACCTGAATGTGTGAGGAAAAATATACAAAACTTTTGTCTAATTTTCAATTCTGCAGTTATTTTCAAAGTAAATGTTAGTATTATACTGTTTTATTAGTAACTTTAAAAAAATGGTAATAATGCCAAATATTTATGCATTCTGTATACATTTTTGGTAATTCAAAAATGAAGCAGTTTTGATTGAAACTGTAAAAAAGCTATTTTACTTCCAGCATACATGTACGTTTTACGTCATTTCAAAAAATTCAATTTTATTTTACGGTTTATTATTGTTTTTATTTAAAATTACTTACTGGGGCACCATAATCTAAATGTCTTAATCCGGCCCTGTCTCCCATCATAACATTCTGACAGCAAACAATGGCCAGAACCAAGTTCTCAGATGGGACAACCATCAGGAGAATCTACATCCTCTCCCCATTGTTCTGACCCACTCCACAAAGGATGAAATCAGAGGTCAAGTCTCTAGTCTCTATATAGGTCTGCTACTCCATCACCATGAGATAGGCCTAATTTAGAGGTAAAATGGACTTCCGGGTAGAAAAGGAGCCAGTGAGATACTTAAGAAATATATATATATACACAGGCATACCCCGCATTAACGTACGCAATGGGACCGGAGCATGTATGTAAAGTGAAAATGTACTTAAAGTGAAGCACTACCTTTTCCCCACTTATCGATGCATGTACTATACGGCAATCGTCATATACATGCATAACTGATGTAAATAATGTATTTGTAACAGGGTCTATAGTCTCCCCGCTTGCGCACTGCTTCGGTACAGATAGGGAGCCGGTATTGCTGTTCAGGACGTACTGACAGGCGCATGCGCGAGCTGCCGTTTGCCTATTGAGCGAGATGTACTTACTCGCGAGTGTACTTAAAGTGAGTGTCCTTAAACCGAGGTATGCCTGTATGTGTCTTCTATCAAATATAGAAAATTCATGATTTATTTACCTGCGTGCTGTCCCTTGATGTCGTGTTGCAACTGGTATCGTATGGTCTGTTATTGCTTTATGGGATAAGCACCAAAACTTATTTACTTGCATATGGTGTGCCGGCTGTGCATTGGATTCATTCTCTCTCTCTCTCTCTCTGTCTCTCTGTCTCTCTGTCTCTCTGTCTCTCTGTCTCTCTGTCTCTCTGTCTCTCTCTCTCTCTCTCTCTCTCTCTCTCTCTCTCTCTCTTCCCCCAGACTCTACGGTGGTGTCCAGGGTGCATGAGGGCAGATTACATGCGGTATGGTGCATACCTGTGGTAAACAGGAGGGCCTGAGCTTCCCGCGATGTTATTGGGGAGCCAGGACCGGGCTTCTGGGGTGGTAGCCTCCATGATCTCTTAGTGGTGCAGCGCCTCCATCTTCTATACTCCCAGGAATATGGGACAGGACCTGTATAGAAGAACCCCTTGGGTCCCAGGGTAATAGCTTCCAATTCACACACAGTCTTTGGGTAACAAAGGATAGTCTCTTTTATTGGCAGATCAGCAACTCCCAACTGTAGTGGCTTCCAGTAGCCGCAACAGCCAAGCTGTACTTATTACTCCGCTCTCCTCCCACACAGATAATTCCTCCTCTCCTTCCCTCCAAGTCTCTCCTCTGACAGGATGGTCTGTGCTAGGGCTTCAATACCCCGTGGCCCACCCCTGAGGTTATCCTCACGGTGGGGCTTAGATTCTCCCCATCACCCCAGGCGGTGGGGTGAGGGCATTGGTCCACCAGATCTATAGCTCTATCAGCTCTACTCCGGGAAGCTGAACCTCTACACTCCTCTCTCTGCTCCTGCACTCTGCGCAGGGAAGACCGCGGTCTCCTCCAACTCCTCGGACCGATCCGCAAGATTCTTCGACTCACGGCATAACTACTTGCCCTGCAGACTCTCGCATAACTCCGAGCATAACTAACTAACTCACCGGAGTTGGCTGCTAAATATAGAGCTAGCCCCACCTCTCGTGACGTCAGCAGAACCTCCCGTCTTGCTCACGCCTGCAGCAGAGTCCAGGCCTGCATCTACCACTCAGGGCAGGGCTATGAAGGGGGGAAAACCCAGGATGATTACTGGTGCCTGATCTTAACAGGACTTACCACAGTAGTAGGGAGATAGGTATAGCCGGTGCTGTTTACAGGGTTCTATATATATATATATATATATATATATATATATATATATATATATATTCTTCAGTCTCTCTGCGCAATACTCCTAAGTTTTAGATGGCTGAAAAGAGCCTTTGCACTGGTCGATGGTCTGAATTATATTTAGGCTGGATTGGAGCTCTAACGAGATGTTGTCATTTAGATCTTAGAAGTATGGCCTTTTACATGCAAGACTTAACTGAAGTCTATAAGACTGCTGCTATTACTTATCAGTGAGACTCATTCCAAATCAGTGAGGCATAGCGCATGCATAATCACTTTTTTAAATTGCTAATTATTGACACACTGCAACAGAGGAGTTGTGTACAAAGCATTTCATATAGGCTGCGGGCACATACTAGAGATAGTTATGCTAATATAACGCTAAACTTTTTCTACAGAAAATGTTAGATTTCATTGACAATTGCACTTTGGACTCAGCTTGTAAGAGTTTGCTGAGGACATTTTTGTAAGATGATGCACATGCTAAGAATGGTCCTCAATGTTACTACATCATCCTGCAAAGTGAATGCAGATTTAAGTTTTCAAGGTTAGTCTAGCATGAAATTGGCTTCCCTTTTTATTGTATACTGATAACGTATGGGAGACTTAATCAGTGATTACTGTAGAGACTTTGACTTTACCACTTTCTATCCAGAGGATGAGTGGGGAATAACAGTGAATTGAACTGGAGCTGTGTTACCTCTCCTCTTACATCTGACCAAGACTTAGGTTTTAGGTCTACATTTTATATAATAGAAGGCATTTTATTCTGGCAAATAATAAAATAGGACTTATGTTTTATAGCAAGCTGCTGTAATGCACACACTGGAGTTTTGCTTATCTCTAATAAATAGTCCGGCATCAGCAGCCTTCAGCGGAATCGGACATTTGGTCACGGCCATCTTGCCGCGTCCAAGTCCTCCGCTGGTGTTTGGCCACCAAGAGACACTTCGCCGCAGCCGCTCTGCCGTGGGACACTCAGCCGCCGTCTATTTCCCCAATATTGTAAATTAATTTAAGGGGTTTAGCGGTTAGGATTGGGGATTTAGAGTAAGATGTTAGGTTTTTAGGGATTAGAGTAAGGGGTTTAGAGAAAGGGCTTAGATTAAGGGCTTGGGATAAGAGGTTAAGGTTTTTTAAGGTAGGAGGTAGCGTTAGTATTAGACATGAAGATTAGGGTTTTTAAGGAAAGGGGTAAGGTTAGGGGTTTACCGTGGCGGTGAAGTGGCCAGCGGAGAAATGTCCCCGTGGTAAAGTGAGTGACAGCTAAACACTGGCGGCAATTTGGTTGCGGCAAACCGGGAATAACCAAATGTCTTAGAACAGTATTCAGGCTAACTGTGCTGAGCTTACTATTTTCTCTGGCTGTATTTCAGATGTATTATATAAGTGCATAGTATCACTGGTTGGTGTTCTGCATTGCACATGACATTCAATAGTACTACAGTACTTTCTTGGTACTTAACTGAGTTTGGAAAATACAGCACACTACTTTATCATTCAACACAGAAACACATGTTTTTTTTTGTGCTTAGAATGTTGCTTTGTATATTGCACTGCTTGACTTAGATTTACAGGCTTATGTGTCACTGAATCATCTTTGAGCTTACACTGAATACAGTTAAGGAATGAATAGCTTAAAATATTAAAATATTAATGAATCAGGTAGGATTTCCCATCCCAGAGGACAGTTTGCTATTCAGTTGAACATCTAAAGTATGTCAGAATTATCAACAGGGACAACTGAAAATATGTGCAACTTCATTTATTCTTACTATTAACCTAAGCAGAGGTGACCAACTCCAGTCCTCAAGGGCCACCAACAGGTCAGGTTTTAAGGATATTCCTGCTTCAGCACAGATGGCTCAATCAGTAGCTCAGTCGTTGATTGGCATAAAAGGAACAAACGTGAGCTCTTTTTATAGAAAGCGTTCACAACATCATTATTAGCAGCTGGAACAAGATCGATCAACCAAAGATTTTTTTCTCTCCAATTACTGTACATTCTTAGAAATTGCACATCCTTTCTCGGTCATAGGCCCGAGAGATTAATTGCTGACCTGAAAGGTCACTTGGGTTATTGACTTACATTTCTCATTTACTCAGTCACGCATATAACGTCTCTAATGTGTGTTGTACAGTATGTTGTAGATTGTGTTTAGTAATCAGTTAATGTGTATAAATAAAACAGAAAGGCAATCTTAAACGGGCAATTATAAGGTTATTATCTACCATCTAAGCTGAAACTTACAACAGTAGTTTCCAGTATACTTTACTGTGTGCCAATTATTTTAGTACGATCATAATTGGGGGTTCCAATTTTGTGTGCTTATTTTTGTATGAAATCGGTTAATTTTTTCTGTGTTTTCATTTTATTTTTAAAAAATCAGTGTTTTTCAGTGTTAACGGCAAAAATTGACACAAGTTTGAATTAGATATTTATCTGTGCATTATTTCTAATTTCCCTACGTCCATTATGGTGCCTTTGTATCCTATCTGTAGCTGGGTTTCTACAAGAGGTGTAGTTCAATATGAAATTATGCTTCATTTCCAGTTTTTGTCAGTTTCAACTGGAAGTGCAAAATGATCAGTCAGCCGTGTTTTTTTTCTGTCCTTTTCTGCCAAAACCTAAAACCTTATCATAATAGATTTATTTATTTTTTTAAATGGAAGCTATATGCCGGGGTCTATAATCAACCACAGTATCATGTTTCTGAAATATTGTACAAATAAGCACATTTAAATTGAAATGATTCCACATTGCAGGTTATCAATGAAAGTTTAAGAGATGGTTCATCCGAGCTTTGTTTTAAATGAATCTGTTTTACTATCTGTATTAAAGAGTCTTGAATGTCCGTAACAGCATTGTATCAACTATAACGGCCGTTAGTGCTAATTGTGTGCAATGGAGGCATTCCCCTTCACAGTGCCTGTCCAGAGAGCTCTGTTATAGTTAACTCAGGGATTTAACTAGAGATGGGCAAACCTATCAGAATCCGTCACGCTGACATTTCCGGCCAAATCCGACCCGCGCACTGAAATCCGAAGTCGGGGTTTGCAGGTTTGGATTCCAAATCCGGACTGATTTTCAGCAATAGGAGAAAGAGACGTATCTGCCTTTTTACGACTAATCTGCAGAATTCTGCGGCTCAAAGGAACTGGCGTCACAGCCACCCAGACAATGAAATATACTGTAGGTTTTTCTGGAGAGGAGAGAGATAAATTAGCATATTTCACAGGTATCTCAGTCTCTAGATATTTTTGAAAGGTGTATGTATGTATATCTTTATTTATATAGCGCCATTAATGTACATAGCGCGTGACAGCAGGAATACACGTGACAATCATATAAATAACCAATAATACAAATAACACATAATGGGAAGAAGTCCTTCAGACATAAAAGTGACACTTAGGAAAAGGAGTCCCTGCCCCAAGAGCTCACAATCTAATTGTTTGGGGATGTATATATGTAAGTAACTTGGAACTTTACAAAGTTAGGACGCTCTCTCTCTCTCTCTCTCTCGTCTTTTTCTGGCTTTATGAGAAAATGACCACCACTGGAAGACTCAGCAAATATTATAAACAGTATTTTATGCATTTAATGTTTTACTTTAAGAGATCTGTTCCTGCCCTTGAAACCACTGTTTTGAATTTTTAAATGTGGTGCTCTCTTCAGAAAATATTAAGTGTAGAACAGCCGGTGTGTTTGCTTTGTGGATACGTGTTAACGTAAGGCAAAATAACGTCTGTTCCTGTTTTAGCCCTGATGTAGCAGAACGTTGTGGATCTAGTCACGAGTGTTTTATTTGTATCAGAAATACTCAGAAGACAAGTGAAAATTAATGTCAAGAAATGTAATAAACAAAATAATGTATTTTGCAATAATCATACATATAATCATTATCTTCTTTACACAATGGAAGGTTGTTAGAGGAGCAATGCATGCTTTTTAAAAAAAAAAAATTATTTTTTTTTTAACATATGTTTGAAGCAGGGGGTCTCCGGAGCTGAAGCCCATTAATTTAATCTCTGGAGACCCCCTGCTCCCAGAGAAGCTTACATCCATAGGGGGTGCAAGTATCTCAGCAAAGTTTAAAGCTTCCGTGTCACGTGGACCAATAGGAAACCGAACTTGATGATGTCATGGCTTCCTATTGAACCCAGCTACAGCCAACCTCTGCCCACCCACCCCCTAAGGAGATAAGTATCTCCGGGAAAACCGGCAGCTGAAATTAAAAGGGTTCAGCTCCGGAGACCTCCTGCTTCAATTCTATGTAAAAAAAATTGCTAGCTTGGATTTGCTCTTTTAGAAGATATGAACAAAGATATGGTATAACATAAAGAAGAGGAAAATTGGGAGCTTGAGGGAAAAGGGTGGGAGGATAAACATACTTGCATCAGGTAGGAGGGTCCCGTTTTTTGGAGGAGGGGGAACAGCAGTATAGCAGGAGCTGATGTTTGAATCTTGATAAAAAGATATGCTAAATAGATAGGCCACCCGATCCGACCGCGCTATAACCGGGATTGCGCTCATTTTTAAAAAAATGGTCGCGCATGCCCGATTGGAAGGAGAGGGGGAGGAGAGGGGAAGAGGTGGAGTGAGGTGCCGTTAGCACTAAACGTCCCCAAACAGCCACTGTCATTCTCCCAGCATTCCCCTCGCAGCCTCACTTCCCCCAGCAGCTCCACATCGATTCCCCCCCCCAGCCCCGCACCGATCTCGCAGCCCTACGACGCCCCAGCAGCTCCACATCAATCCCCCCCAGCCCACACGATCCCGATCCAGCAGCCTCACTTCCCCCAGCAGCTCCACATTGTTCCCCGCCCCCCCAGCCCCGCACTGACTCCGATCCAGCAGCCCCATGATGCCCAAGCAGCTGACACCAAAGGTGGGGAGTAGAGCGGTCTGTGTGTGTGCAGTGTGCTGTGAGAGTGTGCTGTGTGTGCTGAGGCCGAGTGTGCTGTGTGTGCTGGTGCTGTGTGTGCAGTGTGTGCAGTGTGTGCAGTGTGTGCAGTGTGTGCAGTGTGTGCAATGTGCTGTGAGTGTGTGCAGTGTGTGTGTACAAAAAAAACAACTTTAAAAAAAAATATTCGGGGTCCACGCTCCAACCGCGTTATAGCGGATCGCACTATAACGAGGTTGAGCTGTACATACTAATGGTCGGGAGAGCTGCTGTTTTTGTTTTACCTTCAAATATGTAGAACCTTCCCCTCTTAGGGCATTTCTGTTTGTAATGGTAGTAACGAGAATGTAATGTAAATGAAGAAATTTGAAGTTGGTGGAACCCAACAAATAGCATCTTCATATATCAGTATGTGGAAAAGAAGATGTAATTTAGAATGACCATTGGTGCATTTAGTAGCAATAATTGCATATTTGCATCAATCAATGTTATTTAATTAACTATTATCTGTGAATAATGATACAGTCACAGTTGCTGGATAACAGAATATTTTCTTAATATACATGTCAGTCATAACAATATCCAATATGTTGGCCTACAGTACCAAAGGCTCCAGGCTGTTGATATTAATTTAATTTATCACTGGATCAGCATTGGATAGAGCATAAGTGCTTTAGATTGTATTTACTTTAATATTTATTTTTCTACTGAATAGTATGCAAAGCATGTTCTGAATCTGGTATTGACATTAAGGATAAATTATTATTATCTAAGGACAAGAATCTCAGAAACAGCGTCAAGTTGTATATATCCCCTCAAACCTCCCTCTAAATACAAGGAGAGAGACTTCTGTGATCAAAAAGGAGCACACCTGGGGTACCTGGGAGATATGCGAATGAGCTATGCAACGTATATTTAAATGATTTCATCCCACACTTCCTAAAAGGGTTTCCATAAAACTTTGCTGAGTTCACAAGTCTAGGGCACCTTGTGAGGAGTGGGGTACTGGTGTCAAATCCAACAGGATTACAACCCACAACTTTGTTATTCTGGACAGCAGCTCTAGCAGTGTGAGCTAAACCAGCAGCACTATCACAGCATACTTTAGAGCTCTACTGCTCACACCTCTAGACTGTAGTGAGAGAGACTATGGGGCAGATCTAGAGAGCTCCATGAAATGAGGACAAATAACGTGACGTTGTCTAAATAGGTAACAGACGTTAGTTTCCCTGAGTTAAATGGAAATTCACAATGCTAATGATAAATCTCTTCCCACTGCCTTTTTAAACTAATCCGCAGATAAAAAGAACTGACACATCCACAGCAGATTTTAATTTCGGCAACAATATTGCCATCTCTACTAAGGACAGCACAAAGTTTACCTTTTTCTTTTTTTATTATGGAATTAAGAAATGTGATAAAAAAAGCATGACATCGGGCGTGGCCTGGAGACTGACTAAGATTGATGTGTGGCTATAGCTCCACAAATAGGGAACATAAATCCATATCAATCCTGGCCCATATTGACTCAAAGTATACAAAGCTATACAAATTCATGTAGCCAAAGAGATAAGGAACAGTTTGAGCCCAAAGTGAACTTTGCCAAAACAAAGTCTCTAGGAGCAATTTCCCAGGAGCGGGAGTTGCTCGCAAAAAGAGCCTGAAACAGTCCTCGTCAGCAGTGCAACTTGCCGCTGCGGTTTACTCCTCTGGAGCTGCTTCTTTTGTGATGAAACTTTAAATTCTTGAAACTTAGATGTTTCTTGCATGAATCCTTAGATGGTATGAAACTCTTACAGCATAATGAATCTGTTACAGCATGATGACTCACTCTAAACTGAGCTGTGTCAGGATTTATAATACCTCTGTGGTTCATTCCCAGAAAACCTGCAGCCTAATCAAAACGCCTGAGCGATCTCCCTAGCAACCAGGCTGAGCCACTCACTTGCTTGCCAGTCCTGTGTAGCCTGGCACTGGGAGCTTCAGCCTAGTAACTGGGCATGTGCGACAAACGCCATCTTTTACCCACTTGTCATGCCAGACCACCTGCCGCCTCAGTGCCTTAAAGTCTGGGAAGGGGGACAACTTGCCAGGATGGTTTTTCCTTTCCCCCTCTTTGCTAACAAAAGGTTTAACACCTCCATATCATGGATTAGCCTTTAAAGCTTAGAGGGCGGAGTATGGAAAGAGGATTGTATCTGGAGGCGCCTAGAATAACAATTAGTACAAAAAGGATATATGAAAACCAAGCCTGTTGGCTGATGGAATGTTGCTCCTCACGATGTGCTTTAAAGAAAAGAAAAAGCACAACACATGGCGTAATACAGTTGATGATCAGACAAACAACACTTAAGACAACATATAACAGCTGAGAAATAGATTGGTGAAATTACACAATTAAACATTTAATAACAATTAATAATAATACATATTACACATGGACATGTAATAGTATGGACAAGTTAAAAATGAAATAATGATTGAAGTGCTCCGCAGCACCGATGGTGACGGTTGCAATGCCTACTCACCAGATGGAATAGGTAAGCAGGCGGTGGATAATTTAGAGAGTATCCCCTCTCGTTTCGGTAAGCTGCTTTCTGCTGGCTGGCGTCTCCGTCAATGCGTGTGTGTAGATCTACATGCAGGATCTCCCGCGGCACGCTGGGAAGGACGCCCAGATGGTTAAGAACGGCAACAGCTGATTCGGCTCGCCGTCAGCAACAGCAGGCTAGCTGGTTAGCAGCGAACGCAGATTCGACAATGCGTGGGGGGAAAAAATCACCAAAGGCCAAGGTGCAGAGTACTGGAATCGCCACCCTACGCGTTTCGAAAGCTCTCTGCTTTCTTCCTCAGGGGTATGTGAAGTAAAATGTCCCGCAAAGTCCCTTAAATACAGAGTCTTTAATTATAGGAATTAATTTCACCTGCAGTCTAATGCACATGCGCAATAGACAAATGAAGTAGTTCTTAGGCATGAGTGTGCGATCAGGCACATGCGCAATGAAATGTTCATGATGATATTACAAAGTGCTGCTGCAAATCCATATAATCAGCTGATATACGAAACAAACAACTATAAACATAACAGACTTATACTATAAGCAACAGTAAACATATATAACTATCATAATATATTTATATAAATACAATACAACTCGTTAAATAAATTTAGCTAAATCCTAAAGATATTCTAAGTGATAAACACATAATTATAAGTACTATGAACATAGTGATTGTGAGCTATAGTGAATTATTATACATATCAATTATAAGTGTATATATTACATAAAGTTGTGCTCAAAAAACATACAGATATTATTATACAAGTAATAGTATTTTTAATTCATGTGTGGAGGAGCCTGATGCTAGAAGCTAGAAATGAATGGACAATGTTAGCAATAATATGCAGACTACATAAATGCTTGTGGTTCTATCCTACCAAAAAGGCTTTTAAATCGAATTCTACATTTAAGCCCATTGGGGATAGAGTGCGTAGTTCATAAATCCAATAGGATTCTCTTCTCCCCAATAGGCTCAAAGTATTACCTCCTCTCCAATGTGGAGTAATGCATTCTACAGCTACGCACTTTAAGCCTTTTGGATCTCGATTGTGCACTTGAAGAAAATGATTGGACACATTGTGTGTAACTAAACCGATTTTAATATTGTATATATGTTCATACAAACGTCTTTTAATTGCTCTAGTGGTCATACCCACATACTGCAGACCACATGGACATTCAAGTAAATAAATGACAAAAGAACTGTTGCATGTAATGTGTTGCTTAATTTTATAAATTTTTGGAGTATTATTTGAAACAAAATCAGATTTTTTAATGCTATATTTACATGCCGTACATTTATTGCAGATGAAGTATCCCCCACATAGTGCCATTCTACGATGGATAGGTTGCAGTGATGGACATCTAGGTGCCAGTCTTTGTCCTATATTGGGAGCTTTGGTAAAAATAATATGTGGATACTCGGGTAAAATACCCTCTAGTTCTTTATCCTTTTTTAATATTGGCCAGTATTTTCTAAGGGTTTTGCGTATATTTGGGGCCATTTGATTAAATTGAGTTACAAATGACAAGTTGCCAGTTGTATTAGTATTTTTATTTTTATTTTTGTATTGCAAAAGACTGGTTCTGTCCATCGCTGCAACCTCGGTAATGGTTCTATCTAGATCTTGTGGGGAATATTTCCTCTCCATGAATTTTTTCTTTAGATCTTCGGCTTGAATTTTAAATGTGTCTGGATGTGAAGTGTTTCTTTTTAGTCGAATAAACTGTCCCTATGGGATATTTTTGACTCATGTGGGATTGTGGTGACTTTGTGCATGCAAGTAGTTATTAGATTGAACTGGTTTAAAATATGTGCTGGTGTGAATACAGTTATTGACAATCGTTATCTCTAAATCTAAGAATTCTATTTTATTGGGGCTAATGACAAATGTGAATTTTAAATTATTATTATTATTATTCATATATAACTGAAACTGTGCTAACTGTGCTAGTATGCCTGACCAAATAAAAATAATATCATCTATGTAGCGCCGCTACAGCACCAAGTTTGCACCATAGGGACAACTTGACCATATATGTTGTTCCTCCCAGTTGCCCATAAATAAATTGGCATAGCTAGGTGCAAACTTGGTGCCCATGGCGGTGCCACATACCTGTAAATAATAAGATTTGTTGAAATAAAAAAAATTGTGACAAAGAATAAATTTAATCCCTAAAATAAGAAAATCCTTGTATTCTTTAGAAATAGATGGGTCATTATTCAGGGTATTCAAGACTGATTCACATCCTTGTTCATGGTTGATTATTGTGTATAAGGAATTAACGTCTGCAGTAACAAAAAAATAATGAGGTTGCCATTGAATGTCCTGGAGGGTCTACAGTATGTGGGTAGTATCCCGTAGATATGAAGGTAATTGTATCACATATTTTTGAAGCTGCCTGTCAATGTACTGAGATAAGTGTGATGTTAAAGACTGGATGCCCGAAATGATGGGGCGACCGGGGGGAAAATTTATATTTTTATGTATTTTGGGTATTATATAAAAAAGAGGTAATTTGGGGTGATTATTGTAAAGAAAATCAAACTCTTTTTGGGTGATTAAATGTTGGTCTAAACCTGATGTTAGATAATTAAATAGTTTTTGTTGATACTGTGTAGTAGGGTTTGATAGGAGGAGTTGGTAAGTGGACCTATCACCTAGAATTCTCAGTGACTCATTGATATAATAAGATTTGTCCATGATTACCAACCCCCCCCCCTTTGTCTGCCGGTTTTATGATTATGTTTTCATTTTCCTCAAGTGCACGTAGCGTCAATTTTTCGTCTTTACTAAGATTGTCTGTTTTGACTTTAAAATTACGGCTTAGGGTCTCTAGGTCATCCGTGACCATTTGGGCAAATGTGTCCACAAAAGGACCGCTTACGAATTTGGGGAAGAAGGTGGAGGGATTCCTGAAAGTAGATGTGCTAGCAGTTATGGGTAAGTTGGTATTAGTATCAATTCTAGATACAGCATCTCTTTGAAAATATTTTTTGAGACATAATTTGCGTACGTATCATTGAACATCAACGTATAACTTAAAGCTATCTGGCCCTGTAACTGGAGCAAAGGATAATCCTTTTGATAACAACTTATTTTCCTTAATAGAAATTGGATGTTGGCTTATATTGAAGATATTATTATGTAACGGCTGGACCCCCCTTGTCTGACCCACCCAATCTCACATTGGCCCGTGTGGTCTAACCGGTCCCCATTACAAGGTCGTGTGTGGTGGTGCACCTGCTAGCAACAGGACTCCTGAGTCTCCCGCTTGGTGTTATTAGAGGATGTCATCAGGACAGGTAGCTGAGGTAGTGGTTACGAGTCCAACTTACTTCACGTGCAGCGCCTCCACCTCATCAGGATCTATGCTTCCGCAGGGAGATGGTCCTGGTGAGGAACTCCTTCTCGGTGGTGACTGCCACTGTTGAGTAATCTCACACTCACACAGTGGAGGTATCTTTGAACATGACATCTTTATTGTAGGTTGGGATGTAGCAGACTGCCCCATGCAGCTGCCGGCTCTAGCCGCACATCTTTCCGTGCTGTCCCTTTGCCAGGTACGCCCTCCCGTATTGAAGTGGGATTTCCTTTCTCCTAGGGAGATCACCACTGCGCCAGGTTCCTGGACACAGTGTGGCTTAGACAGACTTAATTGGTCACTCTGCTACCGCTAGTTACAGCACTAGGGTCACAAAAGTATTCCTCCAATCCTTTATGCCGTAGCATACATTTTACCAGCTGCTTCACACAACTGCTGGCTAACACTTGCAACCACACTAACTGACAGTGCTGTGCCCTTTATACCTCAGGGGGCAGGCGCATCTCTGATGTCACTATCCAGGGACTCAGAGCATACAGCCACTCCCTTCCTTACACAGGGCACCACACCAGGGTGTGAGGGAAAACCTCCATAACTACTGTTGGCAGGCCTGTACTTACCAGGGCTTACTGCCAACAGGGAAGATGTACGCAGTCATTATTATGCATGGCTACAATTATAAGCACTTTTGTTTAATGTTTTTGCACCCTGCCCAATTTTTCTCCCTCCTCTCATTCCTCTAAGGTGTTTTTTCTTTTTCTGATGTCCTTTAGGGAATTCTCTTTTCCCAATAAATCTCTTATTGCATCCCTTGCCTGTTTGGGTTCCCTCGTTTGTCGCCAGTCTAAAAAAGAGAAAGTATTTTTCTCTTCTTTACGACTGTGACTGGGGAGATGTTGTTCCCTATCTAGATCAATAAGGGGTTGGTACTTGTTCTGGTGATGGTACTGGTCAAATATGTTATCAGTATCGTTCCCTGGAATGTGAACTAATGTAGTGGGAGGAGCAGGGGGGACAGGATTCTTAAATTTAACACTGCTAGTAGCCAATTTTGGATTGGATGGTGATGATGGTTTTTTAGACATCTTAGGAGCTATAAATTGTACTGGTTCAGAAGATGTATCTATTGTGCTGACAATGGTTTTTCTATAGTTAGATGGGATTTTGTGTGAATAGTCCTTATTGTATCTATATTTTTCATTGTCATGTCTAGGTTTTTTCCAATTTCTATTGCATCCTATTACATAATCAGTTTTGTCCCTCTGGAACTTTGTTTGTTTTGAAATAATAGTATCCTTTTGTAGTTTGTCCATTTTGTTTTTAATTCTAGCTTCTAGCATACGTAGTTCACTGTTATCTTTATATTTTTCAAAATATCCCTTCATGTCATTAATTTTTTTATCAAGTGTTTGAAGGCAAATCTTACGTTTAGATATTAGTAGGCACATTAATTCGAACGAGCAGCTGTCAAGGATGCGATTCCACTCCAAAATAAATGATTCACTCTGGAAGTCTGTAGTTGGCTTTTTAAATAGCCGAAGACCCCGTGGAATACGTTTTTGTTCAATATACTTTTCAATGGTAATCGCATCCCACAGCTGCTTATTTTCATCAATAAGTAATTTTTCTAATTTGTCAGCCATATCTTGCATATCGTGTGAAACATTATCAACTATAATGGGAATTTCGTCATCTGCAAATATACTGTTGATATCTATGTTTCTGCTGACTCTCTGAGCAAACAATTGAGACATAATTGGCCTGGAAAGCTGCTAACCTAAAAGGGGAGAATGCACATAAAAACAACAAAAAAGGTAGCTCTAACCAAAAAGGATGTGACGTAGTGTATAATACCCTATGTAGAAATGGTCAATCACACATAGGGGGCTGCCTAGGATACAAAAAACTGACCCCCTGGTCAGAGCTAGAGCATGGAAAGAGGATTTTCCTTTTCCCCTCTTTGCTAACAAAAGGTTTAACACCTCCATATCATGGATTGCCTTTGAAGCTTAGAGGGCGGAGTAGCCACTGTGTCTCCCATGTGAATGGATTTTTACCCATACTGAATGACTTCCTCTGAACATTACTCTAATAAAAATAGAAACCTTAGGGACTTTTAAAACCATTTTCTTTTCCACTTATACAGAGAAACTTTGCCATATGATACACTTTAACTTAAAAACATATAACTCTCGACACCTTATACCTGGCGGGAGATACACTGAACCCCCCTTGGTTCTGGGGGTTCTTGGGCATATACCGGGGACCTTTGAATGTAATTCAATTCCCTGCCCGGTCTTACTATTCTGGACTGTGCTGAAGCAGGGAGATTTGGCAGTGAGCTTCAAACTGCTTTCTAGGGAGGATTTTATCTGGTGGTCTGTGTTCCTCATGTCCTCAGGAATCTGGGGGAATTCCTGAGTACATGTTTCTAGGTAACCTGCAACACTGGCCCCCTTCTACCCAAACACACCCAGACAACATTTTACTGTAAAATCACCCCTGAAGCTATCACCCTGCACATCTTTGCTGGTTGGCACTCCTGGAACAGTAAAAATACACATCCACCTTTCTTACAAATGCAGTTACATGCCATGATTGGGTTGAAGAGCTGACAATCACAATTCCCCAATCTGGCTCAGGGGCACCCAGCCGGGCCAAATACCTTTATTAATTGCCGGGGTACCCCCTCACCGTCACAACAGTATCATCATTTTTCACAACACTAGTTTGTGATAATCTTTTTCTGTTTTGCCTTTGCATTGAATTGCACATACTGTAGCTAGTCATTTTGTTACTTTGGCCCCCGTAGCTTGTAGACATTTCACTGCTGTTTTTTGGCAGCCTCCTGCTTTAGTTTGTGATGGTTCTTGTAGTCCCCTGCATGCTGCTATATAACATATAAAATGTTCTCCTGAAGCCTGCATGGTCTACATATTCTAGTCTTTTCCCAGAAAGATATGCAGAATTAAATTAATGGTGTGTGAAAAACATGGTTTTCGCACACATTCTGCAACCCAGAGGGCAATCATGATGTTTACTCCATTATCAAAGGATGATGACGCCCGAGAAAAGGCCGAGATGGGTCAGCAATTTTTCTATTTATTTTTTGGTTCTCTCTGAGATGTTGACATATTTCTATTTATTTTTGGAGTTCTTCTGCGTTGTTGACACGGTCACATTCCTTTGCAAAACAGCAATAGAAAGAGTTGCCAGGCTGCAAATATTCTTTTGAGTCCACTTCAAAGAGAGCTGTACTGTAGCTGATAAATCAAGTGCGTCTAAAGATAAAAGATGTAATCCTATTTTAGTGTAGCAGTGACAGCTACTTAATGAGACCATGGAAATATCGCTTCCACTCCTGCTTTTAAAATTGTGCTTTACTGTTTACCTGTCAGAAATCCACCTCTACTTCTCACCTAATTGAATACGCCTGAAGAAGATTTTATTTTCATTCATTTAAACGGAGCTGCAATCTTCTCCAACATTTAAGCTATTACAGAGCATATTAAGGAGGCAATCCAAGCAGCACTTTAAAATAAATATATATATATGTAGCCAGGTCCCCCCTGCCTGTCAGCACCCCCTCACCTTGTTAGCGACCGCGGGTGCCGCCGAGTCCAATGGCGGCCCCGCCAGCCGATCGCAAGAGTGACGGCGGTCAGGACCCTGCTCGGGGATTACCGGGGACGCGTGCGGCCGGTTGCCAAGGCCGCGATCGCGTTGCAGGGCTCCCGGCGCTCCCAAAGCAGGGCGGCGAGGGCGTCGCCATCTTGCTGTTCGCGCATGCGCAGTACAGATCGCGGTTCGGTGGCCCGCAGGGAAGTTTGCGCATGCGCAGGAGACACGTGCGAGAGGCAGCCAATCGGTAGAAGTCTCACAGAAGGGACTACATCTCCCATGAGCCTCAGGAGCGCCCCACGTGATGCAAGGGAGCCAATAGGGCTGCAGCATCTCCCTGCAGGGGAGATTAGATACATTTCGCGGGCTTGGAGCACGCTAGTCAGTCAGCGCCAGGAGCAGCCAGGGGAAGAAGGTAGGGTGCAGGAGTCAGTGACTCCATGCACTAGGCCAGCAGCCCCCAAGGCCCGAGATAGCCCTGAGCCACCTAATAGTGTTGAGTGTTGTTAGGGACAGGCCCCAGGTTAGGGACCCTGTCACTTACTATCCAGAGCCAGTTAGGGACACAGCGGACGCCGCACGTCTATCCCGAGGTCTGGGCTCAGACCTTCGCTGCCGTTGCAGTAGCCATCCGGGTGGGATCGCCCCGGACGGTAGCTCCTGCATTCAGCCGACATCAGCCTTCGGATCCTTTGTGAAGTTCCTTGGCAGGTCCAGCACCGGAGTGTCCGGCAGGTAATCAACAAGTGCACCAACGAGTCCTCGCATATTCACACAGGACATAGTGGCTGCGCAGTCACACATCTCACTTGAAGGGTGGGGTAATACTGTGTGGGGTTAATGGACACTGGGTGGGATCATCTGGTGGGGGTTTAGGGGAAGCGTCTGGTGGGGGTGTAGCGTCCTGTGAGATGCGTGAGTTAGTGTCTCCTCTAGGGAGGGACACCTGTTGATTATTGAGTGCTATGCTTGAGTACAGTCACGATAGTAAAAGCATTATTGGTTATTATACATACAGTGTGCTGGTTATTTGTATGTGTCCTGCGAGGAACAATTCCTGCTCTGCTGGGAACCATCACAGGTGGAGGCGCTGCACCGAGTACAGGGTTACTCCTAATATAATTGCCCCAGGTTCCCCGTGGCGGAAGCTCAGCCCTCCTGTGAGCCTAACAGGTAAAGCACCACACCTGGTAACTGTACAGTAGGTTCTCTGCACTCACACTATATCTGCTATTGGGTGGGGGGGAATACCCGTTACACACACACATATATATATATATATATATACGTATATATGTATATATATTTTTTTAAATATTTGCCGCCTTTGATTACCTTTATTGTATTACATGTCTTTATTTATATAGCACCATTAATGTACATAGATCTTCACAGTAGTAGCTGAAACCAATTACCTAAGCTGCCGATCGATTTGTTCTCCCGTAATTGATCAGCAAAGATTCTGCTTCCCAGGGTTCACTAAATGGCGGCCTTTCAGTTTCAATTAATCCTTCAGTCAGTGTAACTCAGCAGCTACAATGTAGTCTTATATCACTTAGATAACATTATCCATTGTTACAGTTTTCAGCTCAAACTGCTGGGAATATTGGCAGCAAATGATCATAAACAGCAAAGATCTTGCACTGATGCATATGTGTGTTAAATCCTGCTATAGAAATCAAAGGATGTCATTAAATGAAAACTCATTAAAAATGGCATTAAGAGTTGAATAAAATAAAAAATGTAATAAGTATTAACTAATGTGAAAAAACAAAGTGAATCCCTGCGCTTCTCCCATTGGGCTAACAATAAACGGGGAAATAAATATATATAGTGAAACCTAAGTCTGTAACACAAAGGAGACTTTTGGTTGCATCTTTTGATCAAATAATGACAAGCCTGCTAACCAACGTCAAGGTAAGCCTCAACAGCAGGTCCCTATGCTAAAGGCATGCAAATATTTGTGAATTCTGTGAAATATACTCTGAATGGGCTTAATAAACTAAGCATACACTTATGTGACTTAGGGGGTCATGTACTAAGGGCTCTATGCACTAAACGCCGAAAAAATGCTCTCGCCAAGTGTTCACTATCGGAATGATTTTGGCGATTTGCTCTCGCAGTATTCAGTAAGGGCTGAATCCCTGCCGAATCCCTGGCGAATCACTGCGAAAGCAAAACGCTGATGAGCCGGTGATAAAAGAGCCTGGCTCCCGATAGCCTGGCGATAGGCCGTTTCTGCCGATATGTGTTTGCAGCAGAGAGAGATCCGTCACTCTCTCCGCGCAAACATCGGCACATTAAAAATCTTTCTAAACAACTTTTACTCATAGTGTACATGTGCAGGGGGTCTCCGGAGCTGAACCGCATTGGTTTCAGGTCTGGGACCCCCTGCTTCCCGAGATACAGGCCCCTTTATGAGGTGCCGGTATCCCTCTGCATTTAAATGTCCCGATCACGTGACCACGGAATGTAAACAAAGCAGAGGGATACCGACACCCCCTAAAGGGGCCTGTATCTCGGGAAGCAGGGGGTCCCCGGACCTAAAACCAAAGCGGTTCAGCTCCGGAGACCCTCTGCACATCTACCCTATGAGTAAAACACACATATCAATAAACAATCATTCCTTACCTTAGCGGCTATCCGCTATGGTAATTAAGCAGCCTTAATGTATTTTTAATAATATTGTGCGGGAGCAGGGGTCCCCTGAGCTGAACCACATTGATTTCTGCCTCAGGGACCCCCTGCTTCCCGAGTTACAGGCCCCGGTAAGGGGCATCGGGTGCCAGTGTCGCCGCCATCTTTATAGAGCCCACGTCGCGTCTTGGACGCTATAAAGATGGCGGCGACACTGGAACCGATGCCCCAAACCGGGGCCTGTAACTCGGGAAGCAGGGGGTCTCTGAGCCACATATCAATGCGGTTCAGCTCAGGGGACCCCCTGCTCCTGCACAATATTATTAAAATACATTAATGCTGCTTCATTACCATAGCGGATAGCCGCTAAGGCAATGAAGGGGTTAAGGCATAATAGCATGTTTATTGGGGATAATTGCCCCCAATAAACATTGCAATACACAACATACACCCCCTGTGCCCCCAACATCCCCTATACCCCAATTACATATATCTCATTTTTGGGATGCACAGCAATGATACTAGAGGCTGACGGGGGCCCTTGTGTGTTCCCCGCAGGCCTGCAGTACCAATTATGTGCCCTCCCCCCCAAAAAATACAACAACAAATACTTTACAATAAATACACCCCCCCTAAAACACACAATACAGTAATGGGCAAAATTACTATTATCCACAAATGGATAATTGTGCATTTGTCCATTTTAAATACATAAAGAACAATAAATACATTAAATACATATAGCACTCACCCATGTCCGGCTGGCACGATGAGGCCATCCTCATCTTCATCACCGTCCATGCCCCCACTGCTGCTGCAAAACAGAAACAAGAATAAAAACATCCAATGTAATGTCCCCTAACCCCTTAATCACCATAGCGGTTATTAACCGCTACAGTCATTAAGGGGTTAACCCACCCTCATCCACCACTCGGGAGGCCTACATAACCTCCCCCACTAACCCCCTACCCTGTGAGGCCTAACCACCCTCACTCACTACCCAGCCGGGAGGCCTACCCACATACCCTTGGGGCCAATACCCCCTCCCCCCACCCCCAGTACCCACAATAAAAGCAATACACTGCCCCACAATAAACATCATTCTATTTATTAAATACATAACCCACCCCCTGTGCCCCCCCATAAATACATGATTTATTCTTTGACATACAGGGTTCATACCCCAGGCCCACGTGAGTCCCTGGTGGGCCTGATGGGTCACCTCACAGACCTACAGGTTACCAGCAACTTGTTTCATACAGGTTCTGGAGGCCTGTTGGTGGGTCCTGCCAAGTGCTATGGCCCACAGGGTGGTCTCCGCGGGCCACAATTGGGTCCCCACGGTAGGCCCACGGATGTCTGGGGGCCCCGGGTCAGACCCACAGGTGTCTGAAGGGCCTCGGGTGGTTCCCACGGGGGTCTGGGGACCTACGGGTGGGCACTACAGGTCCGCTGTGCCCCCACAGATGTGGGGCCACCGGTTCTTCCCCGCAGGTGTCCCCCGTGGACCACGCAGCCTGATACCCGTGAGAAGCCCGAGGATACCGCAGGTGGTCTCCAGAGGTCTCTCGCAGAATCAAAAGGAACAAACCCTGAATGTAAAATAAATAAACCTGACCTTTGCATTCAATACATCAATCCCCCCCCCAACACATACAGTACAATAATGTGCAAAATAACTATTATCCAGATAGGGATAATAGATTATTTGCCCATTTTTAAACACATTAACTAACATAATAACAGAAATAAAGTTCTTCTGACCTCATCAATAAGAAGCCCCCGTCGCCAGCAAAAGCCTTGTCCTCCGTTGCCAACAAAATACATAGCCAATACATTGCAATTACATTCAGATATCAATTAACCCCTTAATCACCTTATCGGATAATAACCGCAAGGGTAATTAAAGCTGAAGTTCAGTCCATATCCTGCATGTGTGATTTTTTTAATAAATCAGTTCTGTAGTAAGAAAAAATACTTTTAGCATTTTCTGTTTTAAAAACAACAACTTTGAAAGACCAATTTTCTTGTATTCTATTTTAACAGCCATTTGCTAGGGCACTGCCCCTTCATGTCCTGTCACAAGCCCTGGCACATCCATTTGTCAGCCCTGCCCTCCCTCTAGCACATGTCAGTGCAGGAGTTCTCATGAATATTCATAAGCTTCCATTGACTGGCAGAAGCAAATAAAAACATACTGTATGCCAGCTCTAATTATGTCACCAAATTTCGCCTATCAGTACATGGAGAACGAATTGACTGGCAGCTATACAGTTCTTTAGGTAATTAGAGATTGCACACATGAAACTATTGAAGTAAAAAAATAAATTAAAAAAAAAAAAAAAAAAGACTGAACTGCAGCTTTAAGGGGTTAAGCCACCCTGGCCCGATACCCACCCTTCAACCATTCATTTGTACAGTTGCTTCATCATGCAACTATATATATACATTATACACACACACACACACACACACACACACACACACACACACACACACACACACACACACACACACACACACACACACACACACACACACACACACACACACACACACACACACTGAACCAATATACAAATAAATGTAGAAGGGTTATCAAAAACATGCTCTACTACAAAAAAAACTATTAAACAGAGTGAAATAATGCCTACTATAATAAGCAAAGTTAACCATCGCTGGTTTCCCTGCTGCAATGGTTAACTTTGCTTATTATAGTAGGCATTACTTCACTCTGTTTACTAGGTTTTTCACCAACAGGGCGCCTATTCTGCACATAGGGATTTTCCATGGGCAAACCACCAGGACATACCCGTTTCGGATAAGATTTGGACTATGGACTGTACACTAAGGCTCTTGGACATTGAGAAGGTTTTGCATTAACGATTATCATGTTTTGCCTTTTAGGTGGTTAATGCCCCATTTATCAGTAATGTCATTAGATGCCATACCCAGGCTACATATTATGTATCCATTGCAATGGTCTTGTGATGCTTCTGCCACAGCTTTATGCCAGGGCAGTTTATTTTGGCCACGTGCCGGGTCCACGGAAACAGCCACAGATTTGATACTAGGTCCACGAGTGACCAACAGCCTTCCACATCGTCATTTTAACATTTATATTTTTGCACTTAGTACATTGGAATATTGATTTTTTGTATGACAGTGCATGTCTGACCTTGGCCTCATATGCAATTTGTGGTTGGGGCTTTTTTTCTGTTTGCCATATAAGTGACACTGCAGCAATGTGAATAGGGACCACAGTTCAGCTCTATGGCTTCTGCCACACACATACATGTGGAGCCTACACACACCACTTTGGGTTTGGGAGCCAATGTGTGAACTTTAATCCCCCTGCAGTGGCTTCCACTATATTTCCTGTTGATTTACTAAGTACACCTTGTACTGAGTGCTCATATTGAGGTTACCCAAGGTCAGCACTGCATCTGACATCACGCTGTGCAATCAACTTGATTTGCGGCACCTGTTATTTGTGAGTATTCTAGGGGTATATATATGTGTTCACTTCTGTCCTGTAACTGCACCACCTTGACAAAGGTCCCATTCGTGGACCGAAACGTTGGTTTTGTGTTTATTTTTTCAATACACTTGTTTGTTCAATTCTGGAGTGCTGCCTGCTGATTTCGTTTCAAATGGTATCGTATTGCTTATTCTTCATTATAGGATCTGCACCCACACCAGTAACTATTATTACGGAGTGCTTTTTGTTCTTTTTCTATGTTTTTTATATATATATGAGAAAGGTCCCACTGGGGGACCGAAACGTCGGTTTTTGTGTCTTCTATCAAATATAGAACATTTTTGATTTACTTACCTGCGTGCTGTCCCTTGATGTCGTGTTGCAACCGGTATCGTATGGTTTATATATATATATATATTTATATTAACCGCGCTTCTCGGTGTCAGGAGCATGCTGCTGGTGAAAAAATTGGCCATACATACAGTATTTGAAAAAGCAGAAAGTGTTATCTAATACTACAGAACTGATTTGTTTTTAAATAAAACCCCACAAGTGTAGGATATTACAGCTCAACCCCATTATAGCGCGGCCCTTGGGGGCCACCTGATCCGACCACGCTATAACCGGGATCGCGCTAATTAAAAAAAAAATGGCTGCTGCGCACCCGATCGGGAGGAGGAGGGAGGAGGGGGAAGAGGTGGCCGGCAGCCCTACATGTCCCCCAGCAGCCATTCACGTCCCCTCGAACTTCCCCCCAGCAGCCTCACTTCCCCTAGCAGCCTCACTTCCCCCAACAGGCCCACTCCGATCCCCCCTGCCAGCCATGCTCCAATCCCCCCCTGCCAGCCACGCTCCGATTCCCTCCGCCAGCCCCGCTCTGATCCCCCCCTGCCAGCCCTCTCCGATTCCCCCCCTGCAAGCCCCGCTCCGATCCCCTCCGCCAGCCCCGCTCTGATCCCCCAGCAGCTGACACCAAAGGTAGGGAGGTAAGGGGTGGGGGGGGGGGCTACGAGCGAGCTGTGAGTGTGTTGTGCAGTGTGCTGTGAGTGTGTGCGCAGTGTGCTGTCAGTGTGCTGTGAGTGTGTGCAGTGTGCTGTGAGTGTGCAGTGTGCTGTGAGTGTGTGCAGTGTGCTGTGAGTGTGTGCAGTATGCTGTAAGTGTGTGTAGTGTGTGTGCAAAAAAAACTCCTTGATAAAGTGCTTGGTGCACGAAACATGTAGGAGGGTTTTTTGCACCTCCATTCCTCGTTTATGGATCAATAAAGAATAGTTTTAAACCAGCTTTTTGACCCACTCTCCTTGCTGTGCGCCTTCACCTCTATGGATGCAGATTTGGATTTTCAAGCTAAGTTGCAGCATGCTTCATATACCATTTCAATTCGTGATGCTCCAGTGATGTGAGTAAGAGACTTTATTCTATGCAAATGACATGCAATGTGGTGCTATAGTGTTCCAGGGCCCATTCCAATAAGGTTCTAAGCAGGGGGTTGCTCGTTTGCTCAGTTCCTTCAGAGAATATAGGTCCCCATCAAGGATACCAGACCGCAGGATTCTTCATCATATTATTACCCCCTATGGTGTTTTCTGGACTCTCATTTACAATTGTGTACTTACAGCAGACCCGGCATTGGAGCGCAAATAATTCTATGCTGTGAGTGTGTGCAGTGTGCTGTGAGTGTGTGCAGTGTGTGTGCAAAAAAACCCTGCGTTATAAGCGGATCCGCGTTATAGCGGCTCCCCCTATAAAGGGGTTGAGCTGTACTTGGGTTGCCGTTAAAAAATTACTCTCTCTCTAACCTAGGCATGTTGGTTGATAAATTGTAGCGTGTTCTTACTTCTCGCAACCTCAATTGTTTAAAAAAAAGTTACATTTGTGTTGGGCCTGTGCGGGAATATATTTCCAGCCATTACACCAGTGTGTGGGTCATTGACATCTCATCTCTTTTTTCTCCTCCACTCAAACAACCGGCCTCTGTAAGCAAGACCTTACTAATCCAGTTCACGACACTGACCAAGCAGTAAGCATAGTATTGCAAATCATAATTACTTGCTGGTTTATTGTGAGCATCTTGAGTCTCATGAGATTCTGCTGCACTGATTTATTGTACTTTATATAAGTTATGGTAGGTGAAAAAGGCGACAAAAAACCTCAATCGTATAGCATATACTGTAGCAAATAAAAAGATCACTTGTTAGCACATTCACGTCTTAGACAGGTCTGCACCCCTGCCTTTCACCATTATCACCTAGCATACAGTGCTTCCACTGCGGGAATGGATTCTGGGAAATGACATGCAAATGAGCACACGTGTCACCTTTTGCCTGAAATCCATTTTTATATTAAACCTTTATAAGCTAATGCTCGCTGTTCACACAGCTTTTAAGCATAGCATGGGATTAGATGCAAAGCCAGTGAAACCACTCACAGTCAGCGGTTTCGACTTTTTGGGTCTCATCAGTGTGAGGCTGGTTGTACTGGCTCTGCAATTTTCAAGGCTGGGTAGGATTACCATACTTTATATAAGTTTTATTGCATCTAATAAGATTTATTGTATATACATTTGGTGACATTGATAAAATAATATTACACAGTATTTTACCTTAATACAAAGAACAGATTGTAGCTGTGGGTATTAATATGCAAAATGTCTGTAATTATGTCTGGATACAAAATACCTTTGAAATTGCCCATCCCACGTTGATATTGCTTTTGCTACTGTACAGTACATGAATTAAAAATTGGTCATCGTGATTTTTCTACTAAAAAGACATACAGTACAGTACATAACTATATCAAACAATGGAGAAACAGAAGACTTACATCCACATATTATTCTCAGAACGTCCATCGGATATGCTCATATCAACTCAGAGCAAGCAATGCGAGCACACATTTATAAAACTTGCCTTAATTACTGTAGATTAAAGGCACCAGTGATTAATATGCACAAGAAAACAACTGTGATCATGTATACTTGGTTTATTATAAGCAATCCTGAACCTATTTGCACTTCTAACTGTGCTAACACTGTTTAATGTGTTTTCAATAGCACATATACTGTACAATGGTTTTCTTTGCCAGAAGTGTTGAAAAGATCATTCAGAAAATGTCAGCACTGGAACAGTACTGAAATATTTAACACAGGATTTACATATGTGAATTGACAACAGACAAATCTACATACAGTGAGCTTCTTGTAAATACTCTAAACATACACAAACACATTGGATGTATTAGACAGTGGGGCCAGTCAGTGCATACTGTATGTGTTTGATAAACTGTAGATCATTTTAGTTGTGCTAATGCAACATAAAGAATTGGCCTGAAAAAAATATTACGATTCTCATAGAGCACATATTATATACAGTACAGAGCTTATTACAGCTACAAAATGAACACATACATTAACCAATGTAGGCAAAAAAGGGTGAGTAGCCGTGTTTCTCCTTTCTTCCGTGTAGTAAAATAACAAAGGATGGATAGGTATAAGTCAGCGTGGGGCAACTCCAGTCCTCAAGAGCCACAAACAGGTCAGGTTTTCACGATATCCCTGCTTCAGCACAGGTGGCTCAAATCTTCAGCTGAGCCACTGATTGAGCCACCTGTGATGTAGCAGGGATATCCTGAAAACCTGACCTGTTGGTGGCTCTTGAGGACTTGAGTTGCCTGACCCTGGTGTAGGTGGTACACTGGCGACACACTTTATTCGAGCACGGCTAGTCCCGCGAATTCGGGTATACTCGGGTGTATTCAGGTTTCTGATAGTTTTCTGCCAGAGTACATTGCGTTATTTTCCGGTCGGAATTTAAGCTTTTTATTCCGGCTGGTTACAATACTGCAATGCCGTCAAAATACACATGGTGGCGCTTGCGAGCTATTCTCTGTGAAGCCGTCCCCTATAATGAATTGTAATGCAGTATACTGTATACTGTATACTATATACTGTATATACTGTATAACAACAACCCCTGTAAGCCCTAACATACAGTACTGTACAGTACTGTACTGTACTGTATATGCACATACATAAATGATACTACTGTATGGGCGGCGGGGGCGAGATGTGTTTGCAGCAGAGAGAGATCCGCTGCTCTCTCTCTGCGCAAACATCCGCACATTAAAAATTATTTGAAATACATTTTTATTGATAGTGTAGATGTGCAGGGGGTCTGCGGAGCTGAACCGCGTTGGTTTTAGGTCTGGGGACCCCGTGCCCCCCGAGATACAGGCCCCTTTAGGGGGTGCCGGTATCCCTCTGCGTTTAAAGATCCCGATCACGTGACCGCGGCCTGTAAACCAAGCAGAGCAGAGGGATACCGGCACCCCCTAAAGGGGCCTGTATCTCGGGGGGCACGGGGTCCCCAGACCTGAAACCTGTGCGCTTCTGCTCTGGAGACCCTCTGCACATGTACACTATCAATAAAACACATACAATATACAGTATAAATAAACACTCGTTCTTTACCTTAGCGTCTATGCGCTATGGTAAAGAAGCATTATTTTAATAATATTGTAAAGTGAGCAGGGGGTTCCCTGAGCCAGAAATTAATGCTCAGGGAACCCCCCCCCCCCCCCCCCTGCTCCTGATCAATATTATTAAAAATACGGAAAATGCTGCGTCATTACCATAGCGGATAGCCGCTAAGGCAATGAAGGGGTTAAGGCATAATAAACAATTAATACATTCAATACATATTTTTCACGTCTGTGTTAAAACTCCCTGCCTTCTCTCTAATCTATTTAAAACCCCCTCCCCCTATTCTCGCTTTTAAAACGCCCTGCCTTCTCTCTAATCTATGTAAAAACCCCTCCCCCTATCCCCCTATTGTGTGTGTGCGTTAAGCTTCCCTGCAAGCTATGTAAAAAAACCTCCCCCTATTGTGTGTGTGTGTTAAATCTGCCTGGCCTGTGTTTCTGATTGCTGAGTGCTCTGCGTTTAAAGGTCCCGATCACGTGATCGCGGCCTGTAAACCAAGCAGAGCAGAGGGATACCCGCACCCCCTAAAGGGGCCTGTATCTCGGGGGGCACGGGGTCCCCAGACCTGAAACCTGTGCGCTTCAGCTCCGGAGACCCCCTGCACATGTACACTGTGAATAAAACACACACATCATTAAAGAATCATTCTTTAGCTTAGCGGCTATGCGCTATGGTAAAGAAGCAGCATTTCTGTCTTTTTAATAATATTGTACAGTACAGTGAGCAGGGGGTTCCCTGAGACAGAAATCTAATCTCAGTGGACCCCCTGCTCCTGCACAATATTATTAAAAGTTCAGAAACGAGGCTTCATTAGCATAGCGTATAGCCGCTAAGGTAATGAAGGGGTTAAGGCATAATAACCAATAAATACATTCAATACACTACCCACTACCCATGGCAACCTCCGCTGCTGTACAGTAAAACAGAGAAAAAAAATAACACTTTCAAAGTAATGTCCCCTAACCCCTTAATCACCATAGCGGTTATTAACCGCTACAGTCATGAAGGGGTTAACCCACCCTCACCCACCCACCACTCGGGATGCCTACATACCCTCCCACACTAACCCCCCCCACCCGTGAGGCCTAACCACCCAGTCAGTACCCACAAGGGAGGCCTACCCACATACCGTTGGGGAAACACCCCACCCCCACCCCAGTACCCACAATAAAAACAGTACAATGACCCACAATAAACAGCATTCTATTTATTAAATACATTACCCACCCCCTGTGCCCCCCCCCATAAATACAAGATTTATTCTTTTACATTCAGGGTCCATAACGCAGCCCCACGCTAGTCCCCGGTGGGCTGGCAGGGCACCTGGACAGACCTACAGTTTACCAGCAGCATTCCACAGGTTCTGGAGGCCTGCTGGTGGATCCTGCCAGCACCATGGCGCCCAGGTGGTCTCCTTGGGTCACCGTGAGCCACAATTGGGTCCACACGGTAGGCCCAAGGATGTCTGGGAGCCCCGGGTCAAACCCACAGGTGTCTGCGGGGCCTCGGGTGGTTCCCATGGGGGTCTGGGGAACTCACGGGTGCTCACTACGGGTCCGCGGTGCCCCCACAGAAGTGGGACCACACATCATCATCCCCGCACCTACGGGTCGGAGGTGCCCCCACAGAAGTGGGACCACACATCGTCATGCCCGCAGACTACGGGTCCGCGGTGCCCCCACAGAAGTGGGACCACACATCATCATCCCCGCATGTGTCACCCGTGGAACCACCAGCCTGCTACCCTTTAGGATACCCGAGGATTCCCCGCGGGTGGTCTCCAGAGGTCCCACGCAAAACCACGGAAGTAACCCTGAATGTAAAAAAAATAAACCTGGCCTATACATTCAATACATACACCCTCCCCCCCAACACCTACAGTACAATAATGTGCAAAATAACTATTATCCAGATATGGATAATAGATTAATTGCCCATTATTAAAAACATTAACTAGCATATACAAATAAATAAAGTACTACTGACCTCATCAATACGAAGTGTCTGATGCCAGCGCCTTCCTTCTCTTGCCCACACAAAACATAGCCAAAACCAAGCCAATACATTGCAATTACATTCAGATATCAATTAACCCCTTAAACACCTTATCGGATAATAACCGCAAAGGTAATTAAGGGGTTAAGCCACACAGGCACGATACCCACCCTTCACCCATGAATTTGTACTGTGGCTTCATCATGCAACTATATATATATACTGTATATATATACATACAGAGAGACAGAGAGAAAGAGAGAGAGAGAGAGATATATATACAGTATATATATATACACACGTTATATACACACCCATGATAAACCAATATACTGTACAGTACAAATAAATGTAGAAGGGTTATCAAAAGCACTGTCCTACAACCAAACTCTTCTCCATACATACACACTAAATTAAAATTAATTTCCTTTAATATTCATAACTGATCTCTCAATCTACTGTAAATCATCACTAAACCTCTGAAAAGCCATTTAAACAACTTACATTCCAATATAAATGATGCCTAAATATCTACTGTATGCACCATATACATTCTACAAATTACTGTAATCAACCAAGTAAACAAAACTCAATTAGCAATCATTATTTACATCCCTAAACAATTCACACTAGATCCTGAACAATAAAATCATTAACAAATTCACGCCTAGAGCAGAACAATTAAGCCTTTGAAAAAATATAAGTACCGACAAAATACAACCTTTACAGTACAACCAAGGCTATCTATCCCTGACCTTCCTCAAACACACAATACAATACCAAGGAATAATACATCTATCTAATTTTAAAATACTTTAAACTCACAAAATAATTAAAAACACATCCAATCCAGCTTTTAAAACATCATCATTTCTTACCCTGAATGTATACTGTACAGTATATCTCTCTAGACATATATATTGTACATACATACATACAGTGGCAAGAAATGATATACCACAAAAAAAAAAAAATACACATGTTAAAAAACCTTTTGACATAATTAACAAGTTAAATAAAATACAATTCTTTACTGTAGTTCACTTACCATTACTTGCCCCCACCGACTCCCGTTGCCCAGCTTACTCACGAACCAATCCACGATCAGGAACCCATAAAATAATAAACCATTCAAAATAATAAACATTAAACTAAAAATCCAAACCAATCCACGGGTCTTCTACTTGTAATACATCTTCATCTGTATTCTTCTATCTCCTTCCGGGCGGGGCGGGGCGTGGTCTTCTTTCCATCATCGGCCACGCCCTTGTCTTTTTTCTTCTCCGGAGGTCCTTCCTCCGCGGCGTCTGGTTGCAAAATGAGACGACATAGGCTTTTAAAGGCCTATGACGTCACATTTTTTGTCATGGTTCCCACGGTCCTGATTGGGCCGTGAAAACCATGTGTTTTGGCCGATAAAAAAAAAATGATGACGTCACTTAAAGGGAATGAAAGCACAGCCAATCAGAATGGCTTTGCTTCAATTGCCTTTAAGTTGACGTCATGAAAAGGCACATGGCCGTGCACACATGGTACTAGAGCCAATCAGAGCGTGGGAACTTTATCCCTACTCTGATTGGCTCTGGTATACCATGTGTCAGGGGCTTGGGGGAGAAAGGATGTGACGTCAATAAGGATAAAGTTCCCACGCTCTGATTGGCTACCGTACCACGTGACAGGTTTTCATTGACGTCACATCCTTTCTCCCCCAAGCCCCTGACACATGGTATACCAGAGCCAATCAGAGTAGGGATAAAGTTCCCACGCTCTGATTGGCTACCGTACCACGTGACAGGTTTTCATTGACGTCACATCCTTTCTCCCCCAAGCCCCTGACACATGGTATACCAGAGCCAATCAGAGTAGGGATAAAGTTCCCACGCTCTGATTGGCTCTAGTACCATGTGTGCACGGCCATGTGCCTTTTCATGACGTCAACTTAAAGGCAATTGAAGCAAAGCCATTCTGATTGGCTGTGCTTTCATTCCCTTTAAGTGACGTCATCATTTTTTTATTATCGGCCAAAACACATGGTTTTCACGGCCCAATCAGGACCGTGGGAACCATGACGCAAAATGTGACGTCATAGGTCTTTAAAAGCCTATGTCGTCTCATTTTGCAGCCAGACGCCGCGGAGGAAGGACCTCCGGAGAAGAAAAAAGACAAGGGCGTGGCCGATGATGGAAAGAAGACCACGCCCTGCCCCGCCCGGAAGGAGATAGAAGAAAGAAGAATACAGATGAAGATGTATTACAAGTAGAAGACCCGTGGATTGGTTTGGATTTTTAGTTTAATGTTTATTATTTTCAATGGTTTATTATTTTATGGGTTCCTGATCGTGGATTGGTTCGTGAGTAAGCTGGGCAACGGGAGTCGGTGGGGGCAAGTAATGGTAAGTGAACTACAGTAAAGAAATGTATTTTATTTAACTTGTTAATTTTTTCAAAAGGTTTTTTAACCTGTGTATTTTTTTTTTTTTTGTGTTATATCATTTCTTGCCACTGTATGTATGTATGTACAATGTATATGTCTAGAGAGATATACTGTACAGTATACATTCAGGGTAAGAAATGATGATGTTTTAAAAGCTGGATTAGATGTGTTTTTAATTATTTTGTGAGTTTAAAGTATTTTAAAATTAGATACTGTAGATGTATTCCTTGGTATTGTATTGTGTGTTTGAGGAAGGTCAGGGATACTGTAGGTAGGCTTGGTTTGGAAAGGTTGTATTTTTGTCGGTACTTATATTTTTTCAAAGGCTTAATTGTTCTGCTCTAGGCGTGAATCTGTTAATGGTTTCATTGTTCATGATTGAGTGTGAAATGTTTAGAGATCTAAATAATGATTGCTAATTGATTTTTGTTTACGTTGATTAATTTGCAGAATGTATACAGTATGGTGCATAGATTTTATGCATTTTGGAATGTGACTTTTTTCATTGGTTTGTGATCATATACAGTACAGTAGATTGTGAGATCAGTTAGGATTTTTAAAGGAAATTGATTTTAATGTAGTGTCTGTATGGAGACGTGTTTGGTTGTAGGGCAGTATGCTTTTGATAACCCTTCTACATTTATTTGTACTGTATATTGGTTTATCATGGGTGTGTATATAACGTGTGTGTATATATATATATATATATATATATATATATATATATATATATATATATATATATATATATACATACTGTATATATCTCTCTCTCTCTCTTTTTCTCTCTGTCTCTCTGTATATATATATACAGTGTATATATATATATAGTTGCATGATGAAGCCACAGTACAAATTCATGGGTGAAGGGTGGGTATCGTGCCTGTGTGGCTTAACCCCTTAATTACCTTTGCGGTTATTATCCGATAAGGTGTTTAAGGGGTTAATTGATATCTGAATGTAATTGCAATGTATTGGCTTGGTTTTGGCTATGTTTTGTGTGGGCAAGAGAAGGAAGGCGCTGGCATCAGACACTTCGTATTGATGAGGTCAGTAGTACTTTATTTATTTGTATATGCTAGTTAATGTTTTTAATAATGGGCAATTAATCTATTATCCATATCTGGATAATAGTTATTTTGCACATTATTGTACTGTAGGTGTTGGGGGGGAGGGTGTATGTATTGAATGTATAGGCCAGGTTTATTTTTTTTACATTCAGGGTTACTTCCGTGGTTTTGCGTGGGACCTCTGGAGACCACCCGCGGGGAATCCTCGGGTATCCTAAAGGGTAGCAGGCTGGTGGTTCCACGGGTGACACATGCGGGGATGATGATGTGTGGTCCCACTTCTGTGGGGGCACCGCGGACCCGTAGTCTGCGGGCATGACGATGTGTGGTCCCACTTCTGTGGGGGCACCTCCGACCCGTAGGTGCGGGGATGATGATGTGTGGTCCCACTTCTGTGGGGGCACCGCGGACCCGTAGTGAGCACCCGTGAGTTCCCCAGACCCCCATGGGAACCACCCGAGGCCCCGCAGACACCTGTGGGTTTGACCCGGGGCTCCCAGACATCCTTGGGCCTACCGTGTGGACCCAATTGTGGCTCACGGTGACCCAAGGAGACCACCTGGGCGCCATGGTGCTGGCAGGATCCACCAGCAGGCCTCCAGAACCTGTGGAATGCTGCTGGTAAACTGTAGGTCTGTCCAGGTGCCCTGCCAGCCCACCGGGGACTAGCGTGGGGCTGCGTTATGGACCCTGAATGTAAAAGAATAAATCTTGTATTTATGGGGGGGGGGCACAGGGGGTGGGTAATGTATTTAATAAATAGAATGCTGTTTATTGTGGGTGATTGTACTGTTTTTATTGTGGGTACTGGGGTGGGGGTGGGGTGTTTCCCCAACGGTATGTGGGTAGGCCTCCCTTGTGGGTAGTTAGTGGGTGAGGGTTGAGGGTGGTTAGGCCTCACGGGGTGGGGGGTTAGAGTGGGAGAGTATGTACAGTAGGCGTCCCGAGTGGTGGGTGAGGGCGGGTTAACCCCTTCATGACTGTAGCGGTTAATAACCGCCATGGTGATTAAGGGATTAGGGGACATTACTTTGAAAGTGTTATTTTTTTTCTCTGTTTTACTGTACAGCAGCGGAGGTTGCCATGGGTAGTGGGTAGTGTATTGAATGTATTTATTGGTTATTATGCCTTAACCCCTTCATTACCTTAGCGGCTATACGCTATGCTAATGAAGCCTCGTTTCTGAACTTTTAATAATATTGTGCAGGAGCAGGGGGTCCCCTGAGATTAGATTTCTGTCTCAGGGAACCCCCTGCTCACTGTACTGTACAATATTATTAAAAAGACAGAAATGCTGCTTCTTTACCATAGCGCATAGCCGCTAAGCTAAAGAATGATTCTTTAATGATGTGTGTGTTTTATTCACAGTGTACATGTGCAGGGGGTCTCCGGAGCTGAAGCGCACAGGTTTCAGGTCTGGGGACCCCGTGCCCCCCGAGATACAGGCCCCTTTAGGGAGTGCCGGTGTCCCTCTGCTCTGCTTGGTTTACAGGCCGCGGTCACGTGATCGGGGCTTTCAACGCAGAGGGATACCGGCACCCCCTAAAGGGGCCTGTATCTCGGGGGGCACGGGGTCCCCCGACCTGAAACCAGTGCGGTTCAGCTCCAGAGACCCCCTGCACATCTACACTATAAATAAAAATGTATTTCAAATGTATTTATTTGTATTTATTTATTTATTTATTGCGGGGATGCTGTGTGTGATTATTTTTTATTGTGTTTAGCGGGGGTGGGTGACGGGGTTTATAAATGTGAGTTTATAAATAAAATAAAGAATATTATTTATAGGGGCCTTAGAACAGAAGTTCCCACGCCAATTGCGCGCTCATTGCTCTTTTGTTACAATGTTGCTGGTCTTGCGGGTTTGCAGTCTGGCAGCAAAAAGCAGTTTGTAGTACTGAGTGTGAGATAAAGTAACCAGTTCTTTTATTGCTGAAGTCGCCACCAAAAACTTTTATTTACAAATACAGTACAAAAACCGTGCAACACACAACAACATTCAGTATCCTTTGTTTAAGTACAGCAGGTACTATAGGGTAAAACATGTACTGTACAGTACAGCACAATATTACAGTATGGTTTCACTGAAAGTTCTCCCCATTTTCCAGCCATGGCCGATGCCTTGCATGGCGCAAAACGCCATTAATGCAGTCTCTAACGCCTCTCATTACAGGATCTGTAACAGGGTAATAGCGCTGCATTTCTTCCACAATCTTTTTCCTTAAATTGGCAGGAAGGGCATTTTTTTGGCGATTCCCATCATAGTTCACTTTGAACACCCACTCGCAGTACAATGTGTAGGGAACATGGTGTTTAAATATGATCAAGGCATACTTGTGTGGTATACCAGCACTCCTCACCCTATACTTCTCCCTCAGCGCCGGTGGCAGATCGCACAGGGAGATGTCGGGCACTGTTTGTATGCGAGCGGGTGTAGGAAGTCTTTTGGGAGCGGGTGTACTTGAGGCGATGGGCAATGGTAGGGTGTCTGGGAGGAAGCTTTCCTCCGGTAGTGGTCGCCGGGTTGTCTCCTGGCGTGGTCTTGACGGGGTTGTCATGTCCTCCTCAATAGCATAGTACACTGTATCTTGTGGTGGAGGGGGTGTGCTTGGTGATGGAAGGGGGTCGAAGGTACCATGCATCACATCCATGTCACCCCCCTGCTCCAGCGTCGGGGAAACAGGGGCATTAACACCGAGCAAATAATGTATGCCCGCTATGTCTGCCTCTATCTTGTGCATCCGTTGATCCAGCCGCTGCTCCATTTGTAGCATCCCTTGCTCCATATGTAGCACCGACTCCAGAAGCAGATCTAGCTTTGCCAGCACACTAGAATTCCCGGGGAGATCCACACTTAGCCCATTCAGGATCCGGTCCAACGAGCTGCTTGTGCATGGCATCTGGAGATCTGGGGGGATGGGTGCAACGGAGGATGAGATGGGGGTTCCCTGGAGAGAAGCGGCATCGATGGAGAGTGGAAGAGGTGACCTGGGGATGCCCGGTACAGGAGAAGCTGCAGCGTGGTGGAAGAGGGATGGAGAAGGTGACCGCTGGATTTCCGGGCGAGAAGCAGAGTCGTCCAAGAGCAAAGGAGACAGTGACCCGTTGATTTCAGAGGCAGCAGCATCTTCAGATGGAACCGGAGAAGATGGGGGTGGAGAAGCCGGGCTGAAGATTTCCGGGACAGCTACAGCAGAGTCGTCGAAGCTTATGGGAAGTGGTCTGCGGATTCGGTGAGTTGGCTGCCATGCGTCTTGCGTACCGAGCACAGTACCGTATTTCTTCTTCACATAATAAGGCTGACGTGTTTTAAAAGCCTTAGCCTTTGGGGTCAGCAGAAGGTTTTCTTTGTTGGCCTTAGCCTGTCGCTTTGCCTTTGGCTTGGAAACGGTAACTGCCTTTCTCTTTTTCAGTGTGGCAGGCACAGCAGAGGTGAGATGATTCTTTCGTCCATAGAACCGGGGCTGCTCCATGTAAGCGGGAGACACAATGCAGTATCTGGACAATGGCTCAGATAAAGATCAGCAAGTGGTGGGCTATGCAACGTGTACAACCTTTTATGCATGGCTGCCAGGTACAGGTGTTGAAAGTGGGTGGTCTGTTATGTGAGTCATTAACATATAAATACACCATCCATTTTGTGGATTCACTGCACATTGAATACACATCGACTAAACATCGAATATACATTCTTGTGTTTGTATTTCTTTCTACAGTACTCGCAGCAATGCCTGTTAAGAAGATTTCAAAGGATCTCAGCATGAGAATGAAGGAGATGTACACGAGCGGAAAACGAATTGCAGATATCCAGCGCTGGTTAACTGCTTCTGGCCTCGTTGTGCCATCAAGCACCGTGTGCTATCATGCACAAGGAAAAAACAGAGACCGCAAAAAGGCACCAAAGATAACAAATGCGTAAGTATACTGTATTTATAAAACTTAACCAAAAAAAATATAGAAAACTGTAGTGTACATCTACAGTATACCGTATTTATATAGTATATTTATTATATTACAACAGTATATACTGTAGTGTACTGTATGTGTGGTCAATTTATATTTTTTGTGCAGCAGTATACACTTTTGGTATATTGCAATTCATCTGACAACGAATATACAGTATATGATGTGTATTTATTATGATATAACAACAGTATACCGTTTTTATATAGTATATTTATTATATTACAACAGTATATACTGTAGTGTACTGTATGTGTGGTCAATTTATATTTTTTGTGCAGCAGTATACACTTTTGGTATATTGCAATTCATCTGACAACGAATATACAGTATATGATGTGTATTTATTATGATATAACAACAGTATACCGTTTTTATATAGTATATTTATTATATTACAACAGTATATACTGTAGTGTACTGTATGTGTGGTCAATTTATATTTTTTGTGCAGCAGTATACACTTTTGGTATATTGCAATTCATCTGACAACGAATATACAGTATATGATGTGTATTTATTATGATATAACAACAGTATACCGTTTTTATATAGTATATTTATTATATTACAACAGTATATACTGTAGTGTACTGTATGTGTGGTCAATTTATATTTTTTGTGCAGCAGTATACACTTTTGGTATATTGCAATTCATCTGACAACGAATATACAGTATATGATGTGTATTTATTATGATATAACAACAGTATACCGTTTTTATATAGTATATTTATTATATTACAACAGTATATACTGTAGTGTACTGTATGTGTGGTCAATTTATATTTTTTGTGCAGCAGTATACACTTTTGGTATATTGCAATTCATCTGACAACGGAATATACAGTATACAGTATGATGTGTATTTATTATGATATAATAACAGTATATTTATATAGTATATTTATATTACAACAGTACTGTATACTGTATATTTTGTCTATTTATATTTATAGTACAGCAGTATACATTTTTTGTATATTTATATTTACTGTATATTACAACATTACATGTACAGTATACAGTATACATTTTATATTGCTGCATATTAATAACACAATATAATTTCTTTGCATTGTAGGGAGACTACTCTTCTGGTGGACAGAATAAGTGAGGAGAATGATGAGAGGAGCGCATTAAGGGTTAAAAACACTCTTCAGGAAAACCACAATCTGACTGTATCCGAGAGCAGCATAAAGAAGATGAGACGCAGAATTGGATGGAAATATGGACGTGTGAGGTTAGTAGTGGACAGTACAGGAGGTACTGTACTGTAAAGTAAAAGTGTTGTTTTGCAAACTGTATTGCGCTGTGACGCTAACATTTTTTATTCATTGTCATTACAGAGCATACCCCATGATACGGGACGCAAACAAAATCAAAAGAGTGCTCCAGGCCCAGGCATGGATCGACAGCGGTGAGACTTTCCAGGATTGCATCTTCACTGATGAGTCTACTGTGTCGCTGGAGAGATTTGCAAGATTTGCGTTCCACAAAAAAGGCCGCATAACTTTGAAGCCGCGGCCAAAACACCCTGTGAAGCTGCATGTGTGGGGTGCCATCTCTAGGCGTGGACCGGGATGCATTGTCGTCTTTGAAGGTACAATTTCTCAAATATAATGCCGCCTAATGCACTGTACTTGACTAGTGTTGCCTTACCGTATGCACTGTACTGTACTATTGAGCACTTTTCTTTTCTTGCTATAGGAATCATGAATAAAGATTTCTTCCAAGACAACATTGTGCCCGTGATAGTGCGATACATCACACAAAACTTTCCCAATGGTCATCGCTTTTACCAGGACAATGATCCCAAGCACACCGCGTCGACGGCGCATATCCTTGAGCGCGGCATCAACTGGGTGAAGACGCCAGCGGAGTAAGTGCAGTAGACCGTGTCCCATTTATGTTCCCCACTGTTTGTACTGTGTACTGTATCTCTTAAACTAATTGTCCTTTCTTTCCAAACACAGATCGCCAGACTTCAATCCGATCGAAATGGTCTGGCATCAGCTGAAGGACCACATCCGTAAAGTGGCGAAACCCTCCAAGAAGGACGAGTTGTATACAGCCATAATGAGTTTTTGGAACGATGTACTCACCGAGGAACGATGCAATAAATATATAGACCATATTGCCACTGTGTTGCCCATTGTCATCGCGCGCAATGGACAAGCATCAGGAAAGTAGTACAGTGCTGTAGTATTGTACAGTAGGTACAGTATGATACAGGTAAGTATGGCACAGATTTTAGCTTTCCCAATAGTCAGAGTATACAGTAGTTCCAGTATACAGTACAGTAGACTAGTTTGACATACTACAGTAAGTGCCTACTAACTGCTCCATTTTTTTCTTTCCAGAGAAAGCTGCACCAGCCACCTTCTGTACAGTAGTTCTACCATAATACAGTACGCACATACAGTACAGTACAGTAACTGAACAAAGTTTTTGTTTTCTTGTCGTTCCAGGAAAAAGGGTGCACCAGGGGGGAGGGGGGGCCTTGTGTTCGTCAAATCTGCTTGTGCAGTCAAATGTACAGTATATAAACAGCAGTAATGATGTACACAAAAGCTCTCCTCTCTCAATGAACTACTGTACCGCAGACACAATGAGGATACTGTTACAGTATGAAGGGAAAAAGAACAGGATGGGTTATTTAACATTACAGTATACTGTGCAATATTTATACTGTATATTTATATATACTGTATTTTTATTCTAAAGGTATTCGAGAATGTACTCTACTAGATGAGGACCTGGTGACTTTCAACCCTCTCAGACACACAGAAAGGATTATTTCACATCACTGTATATTTATCCTGTATATTTTCAGTAATTTAGAAGCAGTGGCTGTTCTGAACAGCCCAGGGCCAGATTAACAAAACAATGGCTTGGATTGGATTAGCCAGACGATTGATGCTTGGCCAGGGAGGGATTAAAAACTCTAAGGGAGGGGGTGGGTGGTGTAGCTGTAGGATTGTACTGTGTCAGTATTTCCAACGCCAGGTCACCCTAATAATTGCATGAATAAACCCCCAAAGACAAGGCCCAAATATACTAGTACAGTATACTGTACAGTACTGTAAAGTATGTATTATTGTGTGTTGATGTTTTGAATTGCTGTTAACTTGAAAAGTTTCACCATTGTATTGTACTGTATTTGTAAATAAAAGTATTTTGTGGCGACTTCAGCAATAAAAGAACTGGTTAATTTATCTCACATAAAGTACGTGAATACGACCGCAATCACCATTGTACAGTAAATGGGTGCATAGGATGGAACGACAGATGCTAAAGGGGTATAAATATGATACTGTATTTATCAGTATTGATCAAAGAGAGTTGATCAGAAGGATTCCCCTTATAAAGTATACAGCACTCTATTGTCATTCATACAGTACAGTATACTGTAGTAAAAGGTAGACAACACATGGTCTTGCAGTACAGTATACTGTATTACTAAAAATCTGTCAGGTTGACCAGAATCACTGCGGATATAGGAAAATAATACAATTTTATTAATTCTACGTACTGTATATAAGGGGAATCCTTCTGATCAACTCTCTTTGATCAACACTGATAAATACAGTAATTTATCTCACACTCAGTACTACAAACTGCTTTTTGCTTGCAATAAACAAACAAACAGGGAAGCGCTATACTGTATGAGTTAGGATCAGGCCCAGCAGCCACTTTATGTTGAAAACCACATACAGTATGAAATGAGCATAAATTTGCATGAATAATTACACAAAAATATATAAAATAAATAGCACAAGTCTCTGACAGAGAGAAATTGTCCAGATGGTGTGGATACAGGTTAATGCCCCTGTCTGATAGGACAGACTCGGGCAAGAATGGCCTGTGAGAGGTGAATATCCAGAATGGTAGCTGGGATGGAAAGCGCTACCAACTGTGCAGGTATTGAAGTGTGTAGAAATGGGAAGGTGCCGTAGGCATCAAATGTGGAAAGCGCTCACCCAGACTTCATACTGTACACTTTGCGCTTTTTGCTTGCAGACTGCAAAGCCGCAAGACCAGCAACATGGTAAAAAAAGAGCAAAAAAAGAGCAATGAGCGCGAAATTGGCGTGGGAACTTCTGTTCTAGGGCCCCTAGAAATAATATTCTTTATTTTATTTATAAACTCACATTTATATATAAAGTATATATTTATTTCTCTTCATGTATTTATTTAGATTTATTTATTAATTGTGGAGCTGCTGTGCGTGAGGGGCCATGGCCAGGATGGGGGGGGGGGGTAACGGTACAGTATGTGGGTAGGGGGTGAGGGTGGTTAGACCTCACACTACATTATGCACATTGGGCCCCCCCCCTCCCCACATTTACATACTGTACACTGCACGACATCAATGCAGGGAGGGTTTACCAATGCAGGGAGGGTTTACCAATGCAGGTAAGGCTTTAGGCCTTTATATCTCTCTCCCTTCAGTGTAATCTGCTTAACAGAAACATTAGGGGGGAAGGGGCTTTAGGCCTTTATATCTCTCTCCCTTCATTGTAATCTGCTTAACAGAAACATTAGGGGGGAAGGGGCTTTAGGCCTTTATATCTCTCTCCCTTCATTGTAATCTGCTTAACAGAAACATTAGGGGGGAAGGGGCTTTAGGCCTTTATATCTCTCTCCCTTCATTGTAATCTGTTTAACAGAAACATTAGGGGGGAAGGGGCTTTAGGCCTTTATATCTCTCTCCCTTCAGTGTAATCTGCTTAACAGAAACATTAGGGGGGAGGGGGCTTTAAACAATGCTGTGTATAATGTATAATGTATAAGGTTTTTTACAATTAGATAGATGTAATCCTTGGTATTGTAAGGGTTAGTTTGGTTTTAAATTGTCTTTTCTGGTTGGTACTTACAGTATATATTGATTTTGGTTTACTTGATTGGTTAAAATACTGTAGTTGACTTGTTTGGAAGTGTTTGTACAGTATTTACTGGTAGAGTAGCTTGCAATTATATTGTTAACATTCATTTGCAGAATGTACAGTACTGTATATGGTGCATAGATTTAATGCTATGCATCATTTACAGTATACAATGTACTGTAAATGCAATGTACTGTGTGGATTGTAATGTTATGTTTTATACTGTATGCTATTCATTAACTTCATTGCTCTACACATCTAGGGATTTCATTCCACCTTACCACCTTTCCTACACATGATTTGTGCTGTAGGCATTGGTTATATCACTGTCTGCTAATGCAGATGTGTGATGCTTTGAGACTGTCATTTATACTTTGACAAGTCTACCTTTTGGTGTGTAGTGTGCATTATCCTTAGCGTTGTATACTGTAGGTGCCTTTGAACCCAGTAACCTATTGTGATTCACTTTGATTCTCCCTAGTGTTTTTTGAGTCACTATCCTTTTCATGTTTAGGGTCGACAGTGTGTGTCGTTCCCTAGTGCTGTTCATTAGTGTTTAAGGGTCCATGCCTCTTTTTTAAGTGTTTTTAAATCATGTACTGTTTATTCATCCCTTTTTGCACTGTGTCAAATAAATAAACAAATATATCAATTGCATACCTGAGTGCTCCCATACGGGTTACTTTTTTCTCTTTTCACTCACATACAGTATGTATGTATATATATATATATATATATATATATATATATATATATATATATATATATATATATATATATATATATATATATATATATATACTGTATATACTGTATATATATATATATATATATATATATATATATATACAAATATAGCTGTATGATATATATATATATATATATATATATATACTGTATATATATATATATATATATATATATATATATATATATATATATATATATATATATATACACAGTGTATATATGTACAGTATACTGTATATATATATATACAGTGTATATACTGTACAGTATATATACAAAGTATATACTGTACAGTATATATTTATTTCTCTTCATGTCTTTATTTATTTATTTATTTAGATTTATTTATTAATTGTGGGGCTGCTGTGCGTGAATTTTTTTTTATTGGGGGTGAGGGGGGTGTTTGGCCCTTGGTGTGAGTTTACGACTTGCAGCAGCAGCAGCAGCACAATTAATAAATAAATCTAAATAAATAAATAAATAAATGACAATAAATACATTTGAAATACATTTTTATTGATAGTGTACATGTGCAGGGGGTCTCCAGAGCAGAAGCGCACAGGTTTCAGGTCTGGGGACCCCTTGCCCCCCGAGATACAGGCCCCTTTAGGGGGTGCGGGTATCCCTCTGCTCTGCTTGGTTTACAGGCCGCGATCACGTGATCGGGACCTTTAAACGCAGAGCACTCAGCAATCAGAAACACAGGCCAGGCAGATTTAACACACACACACAATAGGGGGAGTTTTTTTTACATAGCTTGCAGGGAAGCTTAACGCACACACACAATAGGGGAATAGGGGGAGGGTTTTTTACATAGATTAGAGAGAAGGCAGGGCGTTTTAAAAGCGAGAATAGGGGGAGGGGGTTTTACATAGATTAGAGAGAAGGCAGGGAGTTTTAACACAGACGTGAAAAATATGTATTGAATGTATTAATTGTTTATTATGCCTTAACCCCTTCATTGCCTTAGCGGCTATCCGCTATGGTAATGACGCAGCATTTTCCGTATTTTTAATAATATTGATCAGGAGCAGGGGGGGGGGGGGTTCCCTGAGCATTAATTTCTGGCTCAGGGAACCCCCTGCTCACTTTACAATATTATTAAAATAATGCTTCTTTACCATAGCGCATAGACGCTAAGGTAAAGAACGAGTGTTTATTTATACTGTATATTGTATGTGTTTTATTGATAGTGTACATGTGCAGAGGGTCTCCAGAGCAGAAGCGCACAGGTTTCAGGTCTGGGGACCCCGTGCCCCCCGAGATACAGGCCCCTTTAGGGGGTGCCGGTATCCCTCTGCTCTGCTTGGTTTACAGGCCGCGGTCACGTGATCGGGATCTTTAAACGCAGAGGGATACCGGCACCCCCTAAAGGGGCCTGTATCTCGGGGGGCACGGGGTCCCCAGACCTAAAACCAACGCGGTTCAGCTCCGCAGACCCCCTGCACATCTACACTATCAATAAAAATGTATTTCAAATGTATTTATTGTCATTTATTTATTTATTTATTGGCGGCTGCTGTGTGTATTTTATTGTTGTGGGTTGCGGGAGGGTGGGTGAATGGGGTATTCGCCCCAACGATGGTTGGGGAGGGCTTGCGGGGGGGGGGGGGTAGCGGGAGGGCTTAACCCCTTCATGACCGTAGCGGTATTAACTGCTACGGTCGTGAAGGGGTTAAGTGCACCCGCAACCCCCCCCCCCCTCCCGCAAGTCCTAAACTCACACCAAGGGCCAAATACCCCCCTCACCAATCTCCACTACACACAATAAAGCGGGCACGGTGGGTTAACCCCTTCATTGCCTTAGCGGCTATCCGCTATGGTAATGACGCAGCATTTTCCGTATTTTTAATAATATTGATCAGGAGCAGGGGGGGGGGGGGGTTCCCTGAGCATTAATTTCTGGCTCAGGGAACCCCCTGCTCACTTTACAATATTATTAAAATAATGCTTCTTTACCATAGCGCATAGACGCTAAGGTAAAGAACGAGTGTTTATTTATACTGTATATTGTATGTGTTTTATTGATAGTGTACATGTGCAGAGGGTCTCCAGAGCAGAAGCGCACAGGTTTCAGGTCTGGGGACCCCGTGCCCCCCGAGATACAGGCCCCTTTAGGGGGTGCCGGTATCCCTCTGCTCTGCTTGGTTTACAGGCCGCGGTCACGTGATCGGGATCTTTAAACGCAGAGGGATACCGGCACCCCCTAAAGGGGCCTGTATCTCGGGGGGCACGGGGTCCCCAGACCTAAAACCAACGCGGTTCAGCTCCGCAGACCCCCTGCACATCTACACTATCAATAAAAATGTATTTCAAATGTATTTATTGTCATTTATTTATTTATTTTTTGGCGGCTGCTGTGTGTATTTTTTTAATAATATTGATCAGGAGCAGGGGGGGGGGGGGCTCCCTGAGCATTAATTTCTGGCTCAGGGAGCCCCCTGCTCACTGTACAATATTATTAAATCTCTCTCTGCTGCAAACACATCTCGCCCCCAGTACAGTATGTGCAGTAATTTACTGAACATGTACTGTAGAATAAATGCATAGTTTTATTTATTCGGGTTTATTACACAGTATACTGTTCGGCTGGAAAACATCAGCATACTGTACAGCACAATATTACTGTATCCATCGAAATCCCCCCATTAGCCGTTTTCTTTTCTTTTCTGAGGAAAAACAAAATGAAAAGTTTTAATGTACAGTAATGGTCAGCCCCCTAAAGAAGTACCCAGCCAGCCCCACCAAAATAATAGTACTCACCATACTGTATTACTGAATTTCCCATTCAGCTTGCGCCGGCGCCGGCCCACTTCCAGTCCAGCTTTCATCATCACCCACGTCGATAGTTTGCAGAGGGACTAGCCCACCTGTAGTCAGCGGGAAATCGCTTAGGTACATGCAAGCTTCATCAAAACTGGCTGCGAAATCCATCTCAGAGTTGTCACCGATGGAGATGGCATCATGATAAGCTGGTGCTGCTGCTGGTTCTGGTTCTGGCGCATTGCTTGGCAGGGACTGTCGCTTCTTATTTCGTTTTAACACGACCCTTCGCCTTTTGCCGCCTCCATTATCATAGATACGGGAAAAACCCGGTGCCACACACCAATACCCTCCAACAAATTGGGGCTCAATACGGTGAAAACAGGGGTCACTACATAACCTTTTCCTTATTGCGCGCTTCCACAAATGAGGAGTTGGCGAAAATCTGTAAAAGTCATAATTTTCGATAAAATACTGATAAATTTGAACAACTGTTGCCATCTTATCCTCTGTTGCATTAATAGCGGCCCATATCAAATAAGCATAACTTCTGTCAGGTTTTTGGAAAGCGGGCTCCACTTGAACACTCATGTCTCTGTAGAATAGTGTAAGCGAAAATGATCTTTGTCTTTATTTAATACAGTACTGTATGTAAAGCCTAAATTGATACATTTTTTGCAACTCTTCCTTCAGTCTCAAGGACAAGTTACAATACTGTAGCATACTGTACTGGGATAAAGTATCTTTTTTGGTATAGTAAACGAAACAACTTGCAAAGTCCACACATTACTTAAGTCATGAGTTTATGCCATCTGGTGGACAAACGAAACATTGCCGCCTAGTAAATTCTTCTGTTATCATTTAACAGATCAGATCCCCCGTCAGCCAGGCATGAACCGTGGCTGGGAAGGCAAACGCAACGCAGCATGCAAGAGGTGAGCAGCGGCGGATTCAAAGTATCTGCCAGGTACAAATCGGGCATTTGCTCGAATAAAGTGTGTCGGTGCAGTATACCAGGAGGCAATTACAAAAAGTGATAATTGCATATTTCTATACTTCAAGAACAGAAATATTAAATAAATGAATGATAAATTCTACAAACTGTTAATATTTTATTTTTGGATATTACGATGGCAGATTCTTTTTTTTTTTTTACAATGTCCAAATTATCGTATGTTATTATTATCGTTCAATTATAAAACGCCAACATATTCTGCAGAGCGGTACAAGATTTGGACTTTCTAGCCATTATTTTGAATGGAAAAAGAGTAACATTCCAGCATTTTCTAATGCATGGCTATGGCAAAATAAATAATGCATACATCTTCATACAGACACCTCCGGCAGAAACAGAAGCAATGAAGATACATGCATGACACAAGCCAAGCCGTAAAAGGCCTTATTTACAAAGCTGTGTTACTTCATCAGGCTCGCTCTCACATTGGGAAACACTGTACATGCCAATGAAGTAGATGGGCGGTAAGGCGTCTTCTGGCACTGTACAGTGTCTCTTGGTAAAGCACTGCTTTGTAAGTATGGGCCTAAATGTGTTTTTTGGCAGAATTTGCCGAAATGTTATCAGTAATCTGAATAGATGTTCTATTCATATCTGTACTATGCTCATACATCAACTGGCATACTACAGTATATTTGCTAAGGCAACAGAGGTAGCAATGCCACAAACTATGTAGAACCTCTATAGTGCATTCTTGCATGAAGGGATTCATTAGATACTGAAACAGCGGCATGTGCATCCCGTGATTTATAGGATTTATTTATGGCTGAAAGAAAACATGTTATTGATTGCAACAATATAATCCCTTACTTTACATTCTCATTATTTTACTTTCCGTGGAAGTGCATTAACATTTAATAAATCTCAGGGTAACGGAGCACAAGATTATCAGTACTATAGCTATATTGATAGAAACTACTGCGGTGTCTCAGTGGTTGTGAATTGAATAAGGGACTGTTTCTCTATATCCCCCCTGTGGGTATCTCTGTGTGTTTCCCAATTTCCCTTAGATGCACCCATCGAGTCACATCAGGATTTGCACTATTTTTGCTGAGCGGCTCCCCTATGTCTAGTTTAGGACATCTACTGCACCGACACACTTTATTCGAGCAAATACCCAGTATGTACCTGGCAGATACCTGGAATGCGCCGCTCCTCACCTCTGACAAGCCCCGTTGCGTTTGCCTTCCCAGCCTGGGTTCATGCCTGGCTGACGGGCGGCTGATCTGTTAAATGATAATGATTAGGATTTACTAGGCTGCAATGCTTCGCGTGTCTACCAGATGGCATAAATTCATGAATTGTAATGCAGTATATATATATATACTGTGCAGTATTGCAGCCAGCGGGAATAAAATGCTTCAATCCCTGCCTGGAAAATAACTCAATGCACTCGGGCAGAAAACAGTCACAAACCTCAATACACCCGGGTATACCCGAATTCGTGGGACTAGCCGAGCTCGAATAAAGTGTGTCGCCAGTGTAATCTCAAGCGATTTTCAGAAATGGGCAATCAGTGACATCCCTTCGTTGTGCCCATTTTTAATATTAAAAACAGACCCCTTTCTAAAAAATATCCTTAAAATGCCGACATCTACACTGTAGGAACTAAACAAAATGAAGTCAAAAACAGAAATTATTTTACATATGCAAATACACTTACACGTTGCTTGTGTTTCCTGCGCTTTGTACAGTTGAGTTATTTTGTCACTTGTTTAACCACAGCTGACCCATGCGCTTAGGCAGGAGACCTACGTGCTTAGGCAGGAGACCTACGTGCTTAGGCAGGAGACATACGCGCTTAGGCAGGAGACCTAATTGCTTAAGCAGGAGACCTACGCGCTTAGGCAGGAGACCTACGTGCTTAGGCAGGAGACCCATGCGCTTAGGCAGGAGACATGCGCTTAGGCAGGAGACACTTAGCGAGCGAACCAGCCTCTCGCCATCTCTCCCCCCTGACCCCATTTCACTATATGTTGCAGTTAGGCAAAGATTAGGGCTAGGAATAGGTTAAGGTTTGGGAGTAGCCTAGGGGGCAGGTTCAAGGGAGGCAGTGATGGAGAGGGGCCTCTTACCTCGTGACCCCTCTGAAGCGTAACATGCCCATTGCCCGCCCTCCCTCTTTTTTGGCTTTGATGTATTGTGTTTACTTTTATGTTCTGTTTAATAAAACAAACAAACATATATTTATAGTAAAAGTTTGGTTATAGAAGTTGGGTGGTTGTTGTCACAGCTGTCGGCTGCCAGGAATAAGGAGGTTAATTAGGAAGTGTATGCTCTCTGTGGGGCTGGTTGGTAGTTCTGCTATCATGGAATGTAGCAGCGGGAGTCACGGCTATGCCTTTGGTCTATGCACTACGGTGGGGCAGCGTGGCAGGTTTTTTTTTGGTTAAGGTTAATACATTCAATAAAGCCGTGGCCTTGTTCATCCAAAACTAAAGCAAGTATCTGGTGTTATTGGTTGGGGGTGGGATGGGAAGGTGCAGGTGTCAGCTGGCCATGCAAACTCGGGTTACTAACCTTCAGACAGAATAATGGCGGCATCCTCAATTTTTTCCACAAAGTGTAAAGCATAACATTGGGCAATGCACTTTAATTGTACATATTTTAATTTCCTTGGTTTCATATACAGGCATACCCCGGTTTAAGGACACTCACTTTAAGTACACTCGCGAGTAAGTACATATCGCCCAGTAGGCAAACGGCAGCTCAAGCATGTGCCTGTCAGCACGTCCTGAACAGCAATACCGGCTCCCTACCTGTACCGAAGTTGTGCGCAAGCAGAGAGACTAGAGAGCCTGTTACAAATGCGTTATTTACATCAGTTATGCACGTATGTGATGATTGCAGTACTGTACCTGCATCGATAAGTGGGGAAAAGGGAGTGCTTCACTTTAAATACATTTTCGCTTTACATACAGGCTCCGGTCCCATTGCGTACGTTATTGCGGGGTATGCCTGTAGTAATAATGTTTTTCCTCATACTGTATGACCATGTTCACAACACTGTATGTAGAATTTTGTAGACTTTACAATAGCATTTTGGTGAATGAGGCACAGGGAGATTAAGTGACTTGCTCAAGGGCCCAAAGAGAGTTCACACTGGCATCTGAAGCGGGTTACGTTATCACTGAGCTATGCCTTCAGGCCTAATGTTCTGGATGGTTTGTATGTCAGGCAACAAAAGTCAGGATACTTTGAGCCAGATCCACAAAGCTCCATTACCTTAGGGCTTATAATAAACTGTCGCCAAAACTCCCTCTCTCTCTCTCCCTCCCTCCCTCTCCCTCCCTCCCTCCCTCTCCCTCCCTCTCCCTCCCTCCCTCTCCCTCTCCCTCCCTCTCCCTCTCCCTCCCTCCCTCCCTCTCCCTCCCTCCCTCTCCCTCCCTCTCCCTCCCTCTCCCTCCCTCTCCCTCCCTCTCCCTCCCTCTCCCTCTCCCTCCCTCTCCCTCTCCCTCCCTCTCCCTCTCCCTCCCTCTCCCTCCCTCTCCCTCCCTCTCTCTCCCTCTCTCTCCCTCTCTCTCCCCCTCTCTCTCCCTCTCTCTCCCTCTCTCTCCCTCTCTCTCCCTCTCTCTCTCTCCCTCTCTCTCCCTCTCTCTCCCTCTCTCTCTCTTCCTCTCTTCCTCATAATAGAGCTCTGTGGATATGGGCTGTCAGAGATAACACCTGTTTTGCATATCATTAGCAACAACGGTCCTTATAGGTAACAGAAGGCCTGTTATATCTGAAAAAAACCCACTTAGCACGGCTTTAGTGAACTTTGACGATACCCATTAGCACTTAACGGTGTGTTCACTTTAAGGAGCAATCCATGCAATACCCTACTGTATATGTGTGTTTTTGTAAACACTTTAGTTCTGTAGTATTCATTCAACTCAATGCCATTTTGAATGAGTTTTAATATACTGAGCATCCTTTGATGTCTATAGCAGGTTTTAATATACTTCTCCAGCAGTGCAAGATCTTTGTAACACTTTCCTGTTTGTGTGAATTTGTTACCAGTATTTCCAGCAGTTTGAGCGGCAAACTGCAACAAAAGCTAATGTTACCTTAGAAATAGAAAAATACATTGTAGCTGCTGAGTTACACTGACCTTAGGATTGATTGAAATGGAAAGGCGACCATTATATGTACCCCAGGAAGCAGGGTCTTTGCTGATCGGTCAAGGGAGAATGATTCTATTGGCAGCTTAGGTCATTCGTTTTCAATAAAGGTGTCAAAGGCTGCATATAACAAAAGAAAAACATGATTTGCTTGGATTGCCGCTTTCAGATAACACCTCGTTAAGCTAACACCTCGTTAAGATAACACCTCGTTAAGTGAATAACTAAACTCTGTGGATATTTGCCTTTATTGCTTTTTGCATCTATTTAATTCTACTAAATTCTACTTACATCCTTGTAAGAAAGCCTCTATGTCTGCATTTTTATATACACCTCTTTTACTTCAAACAAAGATACAGTACCACTATGCTAATATGTGACCGTGAATTTAAATCACAAATTTACAATCTAGTATTATTGCCTTCACATAAAATGTAAACCCAGTTCAAGACTCATGTAACGGCCAGCAGCAAGTGAAATAGTTCGTGATGATGCTTTCATTATTATATTAGAGCTTTTTGACCACTACAAATTATATTTAATTTTCTATGTAATAACACATAGTTATTATATACAGTTAAGGTTCAGCCTACTGTAAAAATTAAATGTGCGGTATTATATTATCCTATGTTATTATAAGATATTGGCAAAACTGGGTATGTAGAATCAGACTACAGACTTCTTGCATTAAACCACCCCCCACACACACAAAATTATTTAGAACTACAACCAGAACACCAGGTAAAGTGCCCATATCTAAGTGTATTATGAGGGAAATGCTATGAAGATTTCGCCATGTTAACTTATGGTTTTTCATAAAAAAAACATTCACTGAAAACAAACATTAAACAGTATATTTAACATTTAATATTTATTACCTCCTTAATTGTTCTTTATAATGTCATTGTACAAAATGATAATATTGTAATGCATCCACTTTACAAATTATAACAGAAAAAGAAACAATTTTTATTTACTGGTTATGTGAGGTGTAGAGTTTATTTAATTTGCCATTTTAATCCCAGGCTCCTGATTTGAAGAGAAAAACACATAAATACACACACTGTTAGTGTTATTGGACTATACATCACCGAGGTTCCAACCAATATAGTAATTAGGCTTTTACCAAGGTACTAAAAAAATCTTAATTTCATGCCACTTTGACCTGACAATTTATTGCTATGTACCTGTCTAATGCAATTTATTCTGAGCCATTACAGTGATTTATAAGTACATTATTTTACATTAGGAGATGAATAACAGTGTTTAATATGCAATAGTAAAATGGTTGCATTTCATTTTAACTGAAAAACAGCTGTGGTGCGATATGCAAGCCATGCTGCAAACAGTACAGCCTCTGTATCCTCATTTATAGCTGTGTTAATATATTTTAGAGCCATTACTGTATGTCTTTTTGTTGACCGAGTACAATTAAAAATTGCTCTAGTTATCCTGTTCTTTAGATCAAGTGCTTATTGACTTACTTGAGGAAAAGGGCTAAATATTATTTTACATTTGTGTCGAAATTGCAAAGTTGGACAATAAAGATAAAGGAAACGTTTTTCCACGGTTTAGAAAAAAAAATAATACACTAAATTTGTTATGAAATTGACCAGGGAATTGTCTTCTTACTAAAATTTAGATACGTAACATCTACTGCTCTGCCCTGATATATTGCCGTAGTCACCCAGTAAAAAGAAAACCAATTTGGGTTATGAGACATGATCTCCCCCCATTAAATCCATGTTGCTTTGGATCTTGTACGTTTCTGAACTTTAGCTATTCCACAATTCTCTCTCTTATCCATGGTGTTTCCATTAATTTGCGTATTACTTCTGGTTGAACCAGCAACATGCCAGTCCACATTTGGTAGATTGACGTCTCCCATAAAAATTACCTATCCTTTAATTGCTGTCTCTGTGATGTCCTCTATTAATACCCTATGGAATTCCTCTTCATTTCCTCGAGATATGTAGATCCCTCCAATGTGAACGACAATCTTATTTCCAAAAATAGCCATAAATTGTCAACATTCTCCAATATCTTGTATTAAAGTAGATTTATTGTCACATACAGGGCAACTCCTCCTCCTGCCTATCCTGTCCTTTCTAAACAGAGTATAACATGGTATAGCTATATCCCAGTCCTGATTTTCATTGTACCGTAAATATCCACAATTTCCAAATCACCCTGTGTCATTATTGCAATTAGTTCTGGTATTTTATTTCCCAAACTACAAGCCCCTATACACAAAGAGGAAAACATATGTTACTGCGTTTCCTAATCCTTCCTGTTTCTCTCGTACACCTCCTGTGTTATTGTTCTTTTTACTATTAACGCGGTCTTCTGTTCCCCTGAAGGAGTTCTGCAGAGGTACACAACACACAGAAACAGACTTTGTGAGTGCCGTGTCTCCCACAGTAGCTCTGAAGGTAAGAAGCATTCTGTGTCTGTCAAACCTCTTCATGATGTAGAGACTGAATTAGGCTATCTGCATCATGAGGGGGAACACTATAGGACCATATTTGGTCATCTACGACATTAAGGGGTTGGGCAGGAAATGTAACACTCCGTCCAACCAAATAGATGACCGAATATGATCGCATAGTGTTCCCCCTCATGATGTATATAGCTTAATTCAGTCGTCTACATCAAGGGTGCGTAAAGTGGGGGGGCACAAGATTTTTCAGGGGGGGGGGCGTGCGGTACTTGCAGAAGCCACTTAAATAAATTTCCAGAGGCCTCTGCAGTGTCTCCTACCTTGTCTCTGTGATACGTCGCCCTGGCAACGCAGCATCAAACGATGCCACGGGGTAATGTGACGTAACGCGTCGCATTGGCGACGTGTGTCAAATGACTCCGTGAGTTACGTGACGTCATGTGAGGCCACGCGTTATTTGACACAGATTTTAGGTAAGGGGTGGGGGTATGAGCACAGAGGCTGGCGGGCAGGGGGAGGGGGGAGGCGCAGCACACAAAGTTTGCTCACCCCTAGTCTACATCATCAAGACGTTGGACAGACACAGAGACTACTTCTTATTTTCAGAGCTGCTCTTGGAGACACGGCACTCACGGAAACTGCTTCTGTGTGCCATGTACCTCTGTGCAGCTCCTTCAGACTGTACGGCTGATGTACTGATGGTCTGATGGATTAACTATGCAGGGGTCCCATTCAGAAGCAGGGACTCCTGCAGCATTAATCGTTGCCGTTTTTGGGCTGCGATCGGCCGCGGTAACGGCACCGCAAGTGAATGCAGCTCTGTAAACACTATATCTGGCCACGTCTGTACTAGGCAGGCACTTAACTGCTGCTCTATTTTCGAGGGACTCTCCTGTCTTTAGACGGTATCTAGGTTTCAAGCTTAAAGCCACAATCATGCTTTCCTTTTCATTTTTTTTAATAGTATTGAAGCAGGGTGTCTCCGCAGCGGAACTGCGTTAATTTCAGCTCTGTTACCGAGATACTTACCTCCGTAAGGGATGCATTAGCAACTCCAGCTGGGCTGTGTGTGGGGAACATAATGGTGGCTTAAGTGTCACGCAGGCCAATGAAACAGTGACGCCATCCCTTGCGGCTTCCCATTGGCCTGCGTGATAGGAGCTTTAAACCTCCTGAGGCGCTACCGGCATCCACTATGGAGGTAAGTATCTCAGGCAGCAGAGGGTCCCAAAGTTGAAAGTAACGTAGTTCAGCTACCGAGATCCCCTTTTTAATACCTATAAAAAAACATGTTCTGCTCCTTTAAACTAACTCCTGCTAGACTGAACCTGAGCTTAGTAAAATAAAATCTACATACATCCTAAAACATGAACTTGAAGCTGGAACTGGAACCGCAACATGAACCACAACTACTGAACTGAAAGGAATACTTTTATATCACAGGGCTAACTCCTCCCTCCCAATGATGTCACAGACCTAAGGAGAATGAAATGGGCCAAAAGGATGGTGTTCTCACATTACTCATAATAAACTTAACCATTAAAAACCAGTAAGGGGATATATATATATATATCTTTATATATATATATATATATATATATATATATATATATATATATATATATATATATATATATATATACACACACACATATATATATATATATATATACACATATATATACACATATATATATATACAGACACACACACACACACACACACACACACACACACACATTAAAATGAAAAAAGGAACAAAGGCGCCAGTAAATTGTTAACAATAGAAATAACCTAATCTAAATAATTATTTAAAATAATACATATTATCACATACATAACATTCAATAAACTACCGTAAAGTGTCCAACCCCACAAGTTGAACTTACTTAGGCGTTAAGTTTTCGGAAAAAGAAAAACATAGTGTAGTTTGTTTACCAATGTAAACCTCCCCAAGTGGTAAATATTGTACTTACATCAAGTTCTCATTAAGTAAGCGTGTCGCCCATCAAGAGCATGTATGTCTGAAACAGATCTCTGCTGTGGATCCCCTCTTCCTTTGTGATTTTGCAGGAGTCACCTGTCAGAGAAGAATGAATGAATTTGCACTGAAAATGAGTGTCTAAAATTATGCTTATCTGAGAAAAGCGTCATGTTGTTGGATTTGCAAACTGCTGGGCTCAGTAGTCTCTGATGTTGTCTTGCAGGCTGATGGCAAGGAGTTCTTAAACCTCCATTGCTGGTGTTTTTTCAAGCCTGCAGGCATCACTGATGATACAGCCATCGCAACGCACTGGGACGGTGTTAGAGCAGACTATTGCATGGGCTGTATCACCAATTGGATTAGATTATAACAGTTTTACACATGTGTAACAGATTTTCTGACCTGGCCTGACCCACCCAATCTCACATTGGCCCCTGTGGTCTAACCAGTCCCCATTACATGGTCGTGTCTGGTGGTGCAACTGTTGGCATGATGGTGTATGGGGAATGCCAACCCAGACAGGCAGCTGAGGTAGTGTGTTAGAGTCCTACCTATATCCAGTGCAGCGCCTCCACCTCATCAGGATCCCTGCGTCTGCAAAGGGATGGTTCTGATGAGGAACTCCTCTGTGGTGCCCTCCTCTGCAGAGTAATTCCAGACTCACACATGAGGGTGTCTTTAATCAAGGTCATCTTTATTATTGCTTGGTGGTATGGGCCAGCTGCCCTTCACAGCTTTCAGCTTAGCCATGCATTCTTCACAGTACTTCCCTTTAAAAGGTATGCCCTCCTAATGAAGTGGGATTCCCTATTCCCTTTAGGGAAATCACCCCTGTGCCAGGTCCCTGGACACAGTGTAGGCCTTGTCAGCCTGGCTGCTGCTTGACATTGAACGGGGCCACTAGTTAACGCACTAGTGCCGTTTTCTCCCAAGTCTCAACTCAGACTTGCTCCTAAACAACAACTCTAACTTTAGACAGTGCTGTGCCTTTTATACCTCAGGAACCTGGCACATCTCTGATGTCACTAACGGTGGACTCAGAGCATGTTACCACTCCCCTTGGATACATATGACACCTCACCAGGGTGTGAGGGCAAACCTCCATGATTGATGCTGGCAACCCTGTAACTTACCAGGCTTACTGCCAGCATGAGAGAGAAACTGTAGACCATTTTACAGCATGGCTACACATGCACGAGCTACAGTACAAAGGAAAAACGATTTCTATTTCTCGTATAATGAGCATGAATTTACCGCAGTGTATCTGGTACTTGTTGACATAATACAGTGACATCAAATTTAGTTACCATCAGTTGATTGTCTACATTGTACTTCTCATATTGTGCTAATCTACACAACAGACCTACAACTGTGCACACTTTCATTGGGATTGAGCGAGAAATATATAAAGTATGATCTCTCTCTCTCTCTCTCTCTCTCTCTCTCTCTCTCTCTCGACAGATGTAAGACTAAAGTTTATCTGGATGAACTTCCCAACACAAGCATAGTTATAGTCTTCCACAACGAGGCATGGAGCACGCTGCTGCGAACTGTTCATAGTGTTATTAATCGGTCTCCGAATCACCTTTTATCAGAGATCATATTGGTTGATGATGCCAGCGAAAGAGGTATTTTTTTTCTGCTCTGCAAGAATACTTTACAGTTGTGGTACCGATAACCTTGTACTGATGTAGCCTGACCCATTGTCTCCGGCACCCGGGCCGGCTGCAGGAATGCGGCCATGGATGTCCTGGCGCCAGAGGAGTAACACTTTTTGCCTTTTCAACCGTGACTACGGAGACAGTGATTCTGGCTACACCTGTATACTGTATTATGGAGAAAAGCCACTGGGGTCTATGGCGGGGATTCACCAAGCTCCAAAAAGGGGTTTTGCAGCTCGATCCCAGATTGATTGTCAGTCAAGTAAATGGAAGTTAACATGGATCAAGCTGTTATACCCCTTATCAGCCTGATGAACCTCCCTGTGTGTATCAATGCACTTTTCATCCTGTGTGTCAGCATCAACATATCTGCTCTAGTTTTGCCCCATATGCATCAACTTTTTGATTTGGGAAGTGCCGTAGGAGCAGTTAAGGGAGGTGGTATACAATATAAAAAATGTAATGTATAAAATGTGGTCTCTGTACATTATATTTGCTCCCTATAATTTAAACGATAATGCTGTCAGCTTTGATTTCTCTAGCTAACATGTTGTGTAATGTATTAGAAAGTGGGTTAGCACATTTTTTGTTTATGATAAGCAAGTGTGCAATCACACTTTTCTTTGCATTGATACATAGATCCCTGTGTGTAAAAAGGTTATGGACCCAGTGGTCTTTGGTAGTAGAAACTATTTGTGTTGAAACACTGCCTTTCTAAATGAAATGGGTTGATAGCATAAAAGGAAATTCACGAGATTTGTGATAGCACCATAATAATAATTCACACTTGTCTTGTTAGATACATTTCTTGATTAGTTTAATTAATGTCAGTTAAAGCTACTTCACACATTCCGTGCTTGAAGCTCACTTGTTATTCACCTCTCCTCATTAATCTTATCTGTTTTTCAGTGTCTTTGATAGTGTTATTTGAAGGTTATTTGGCAGATAAATATATTTTGTGAAACAACTATGTGGCTAATGTGATGTTATGTTGGTTTGAAAGGGAATATATTGCTTACACTTATAATAGTAGTTAATTTAAGCTATTTATTAGGAGATGTTTATGAAGCCATTATTGCTGCACGGGCTTCAGTATCTAATGGTGTTTGTTAATATCTAGCACAGATATCATTTAATTAGAACAGTGCATCTGATCTTTCTCCTTTTATCACAGTTTCCCTGAGAAGCGGAAGTAATAGTAAGCACAAAGGAAAACAATTACCAACATAGATTTACAGACCAAGAGACCACAGACCAACAGATTTAAAAACCAAGAGACCACAAAGAACCCAGGCTTCATATTTACTTCCTGTGAGGAAATGTACTGGTTATGTTATTGTTATGTTAACAAACAATTACTTCAAAGTAAAGGTCTCCTCTAAGACAGAGGTACTGTACAAGGTAGAGCTACTCACAAGTTCATAATGCAAGTCTCCATTTAATGTAACAGCCAAGAACAGTGGAAAGACAGGGTTTCAGGTCCCATATGCACCTTATGAACTTGTAAGTAGAGCTCTACTTTGTACCTCTGTCTTAGAGGAGACCTGTACTGTACTTTGAAGAAATTGTTTGTCCATGTTGTGTTGGTTGCACCAGCAGGATTCTCCTCGCCTGAAACTGTTTTCCCTCACTTTGGAATTATTGTTATGTTAATAAAACGGAACTATAACTAATAATAGTTTTTTGGGGGGAATATTACCTTGGGCAGAAAAAGGAAAAAAACAAAACAAAGTAAACCTTTCCATCTCATAAACTATGCTTAAGACGTGACGACTAGGACCATAATTTATTACGCAATGCTATTACATTCCTTCCGGGGCCGGGAATGCACCTTACAAGTCACTTAAATGAATAGGCGCCACTTAGTAAATATGGTTCAATATGTCCGTTTATATTATCCAAAATATTATGGCACATGTAGAATATTTTTCAAATATTTTAGACAAATTTTCCACTGAGGGTTTTTGCAGTTACATCTGGGACCATGTGATTCTTTTTTGGCCATTACATTTGTGTTTTTTGTCCTTTTTTGCTTTCTTACATTTGTCATACATTATATTTTAAAAGTTCCTAAATGATGGTAAACATAAATGTAAACAATATATATATATATATATATATAAAAATGATATATGTGTATGTATAAATACACACTTGTGTGGACTAAAAAATATATTCTATATTAGATTTTCTGAAAACATCGTTAGAAAACTACGTAAAAAAACTGAAAGTGCCAGTAAAAATTCTTCGGATGGAGCACAGGTCCGGATTGATCCGCGCACGTCTCAGAGGAGCAAATGCTTCAAATGGCCAAGTAATAACTTTCCTAGATGCTCATTGTGAATGTACGATTGGATGGTTAGATCCTCTATTGGCTAGAATAAAAGAAGACAGGTGAGTTTTGTGTACTTTGAAATACTTTGGTATTTTAGTTATGATTTCATTTGTTTAATTTTTATCTGAATGGTTTTGTCCTCTGCTCTGATATAAAAAGCATGGGAGTTTTTGCATGTCTTCCCAAGTCTTCGTCTTTGATCTTATTATCTTGTGTCAAAAAGGAGTTAACTTGCAGACAAAGATTCTGGGTATTAACAAACTAATGAGCACCCAAGATATATGTATCTTTTAGCTTTCACTTTATTCTAATGATATCCTACAGTAGAGCAGTGTGTCCCAACCGGGGTTCTGCGGCACCCTGGGGTTCCCTGAGAGGATCAGAAAGGTGCTGCGGGATTTCCCCAAATACCCAAATTACGAAGGAGGACAGCATTCCCTAGGCGGATTTCTTTATGTCACACCTTGTGATCATAACGCCTTTTATTACTCGCATTCAATTGCGCCGCAGCCCTCTCGGCCAATTTATAGGCCTGCTGCAGACTGTCTTGTAACCTTTGCACATATCGAAAATGCGTCCTGTTGGATACCCCATCGGTAGATATCCGTAGTCGCACATCCACGGGCAGCCTAGCTTCTCGTCCAAACATTAAGAAGTACGGAGTATACCCTGTAGACTAATGTCGAGTACAGTTATAAGCGTGCACCAACGTCTCTACGTGCTTACTCCACTCAGTCTTCAGAGAGCCTTTCAGTGTGCCTAACATGGCAAGTAGTGTTCGGTTGAATCGTTCGGGCATGGCATCCCCTTCCGGATGGTACGGAGTAGTCCTGGACTTGGTGATATTTAACAACTGTAGCAGTTCCCGAATGAGGGTACTCTCGAAGTCTCTGCCCTGATCAGAGTGCAATCCATTCGGCAGTCCATAGTGGATGAAGTATTTCTCCCACAGTACTTTGGCCACTGTCACCGCCCATTGATCTTTGGTAGGAAAATCTTGAGCATATCTTGTATAATGGTCTATGATCACCAACACATTTCCGATACCCCGCGTGTCGGGCTCGATACACAAGAAATCCATGCACACCAGATCCATGGGGCCAGAGCTTTTCAGATGGGCCATGGGGGCCGCCCGGGTGGTGAGTGTCTTCCTCTGTCTACAGCGAGTGCACTGTCGGCAATGCATTTCCACCGATTCTCTCATTTTTGGCCAATAGAAGCGATCACGAAGTAACCCGAACGTTTTGTCAATGCCAAGATGGCCATGATCATCATGTAGCGCCCGGAGGACCATGTTTCTTAGAATCTGAGGTAAGAATAATTGTCGCCGGTCAGGGTGATTATGGTACGGTATAACCCGGTACAATAAGCAGTTGTCCAGGTCGAATTTTCTGAACTCCTTCATTAACAGGTTCACTAGTTCCCTGGGAGCTTGCTTAAGTATAGCAGGATTCTCTTGTTGCAAGGCTTGATGAGCTAGTTCCACCACAGGGTCTTGGATCTGATATTGCACCAATTCCTTCCATGAAATGATCTTATCCTCCGTGATATTCATCCCTTCCGGACGTCGGTACGCTCTAGGAATGTCTCGGGATTGACACCCTAGCGAGTCGGCTACTCTTAACTCTGAAAACGCCACTTGATCGTTTACCACAGCAGCTAGAGAACATGGTGCCCGTATGCCAGGCCCTGGAATCTCTTCCCACACTTCCTCATCGGTAGTAGGGTGGAGCCCCGGTCTTCGCGACAGAGCATCTGCCCCTATGTTGGTGGGCCCTGGTTTGTACTTAAGATTGAACCGATAATTTGCCAGCGCCGCTAACCACCGGTGACCCGTCTCATCCAACTTGGCAGACGTATTGATGTAGGTCATTGGGTTGTTGTCAGTCCTGACTTCGAACTTTACCCCATACAAATAATCATGTAGCTTGTCCACCACAGCCCAATTGAGGGCTAAGAACTCCAACTTGTGGACTGGATAATTTTGCTCACTTGGGGTCAAGCTCCGACTAGCATACGCCACTGGTCGAAGTCCAGTATCATGTTTCTGATGCAACACTGCCCCCAAGCCGTTGAAGCTGGCATCCACGTGTAAAAAGTATTCTCGATCGGGGTCGGAATAGGCCAACACCGGGGCTTGTGTTAGATTGGTCTTCAGTCCTATGAACGCCTGTTCACAGGCAGGGGTCCATTTATCCCCAAAGGGTGTTGGGGCAGTGGTAGCTTTTCTTCCGGGATCTTCAGGATAAATCTTTAATAGGTTATTCAGGATTTTAGCTTTACGTGAGTAGCCTTCCACAAACCGGCGGTAGTAACCGCAGAACCCCAGGAAGGACCATAGTTCCTGTACGTTGTTGGGCCTGGGCCAATTCACTTCTGCCTCTATCTTCCCCGGATCGGTGGATATCCCTTCCTGATACAATGTGGCCCACATATGTCACTGACGTGCGGCAGAACTTGCATTTGTCCAGGGACAACTTAAGCCCCTCCTGTTGGAGTCGATCCAACACCTTCAACAGCCGCTCCTCATGCTCCTCCAATGTCTTTCCGAACACTATAATGTCGTCCAGGTACACCAGGCATCCTTGCGGGTTCATGTCTCCCAGCGTCTTCTCCATCAACCTCTGAAAGGTGGCTGGAGCTCCACATATCCCCTGCGGCATACGCGTGAACTGGTAGAACCGTAACGGGCAGATGAAAGCTGTTCTCTCTTGATCCTCCAGGTCCATGGGCACCTGATAGTACCCAGACCTCAAATCCAGCACGCTGAACCACTTACTCCCGGTCAAGGTGTTCAGAAGGTCCTCGATTCGCGGAAGGGTGTACTGATCAGGTACCGTATGATTGTTCAATGTCCTATAGTCCACACATAGACATACGGTCCCATTCTTCTTGCTGACTACCACGATAGGTGAGGCGTGATCCTTGAACAATACCGGCTTCCTCCATCTCGGCTAATAGTCTCCTCACCTCTTCCACATCTCGGGGTGCTATGCGGCGGGAACGTTCTCGGAATGGCGCAGTGTCGTTCAATCGAATGGTATGGCGGGCACTGCGGCTGCACCCCACATCCATATCACTTATGGAAAACACCTCCCGCCGGTCTTCCAGCTTTGTCTATAGCCTCCCCCTCCATTCCTCCATCAACGGCGAGTCTCCGAAGTCAAACTCCAACTTTGTAGTTACTGCATGGACGGTGGCCACCGGGCATCTATCTGCTGCCTTCCTCTCAGGGGTCACTGGATAGATTCGACCCAATGGCTGCCGGTGATCAATGCACATGAGGTACGGATAAAGGTTTCGCACGTACACCTGAGTTCGAGTCGGAATCTTTCCCGACCACTTCTTTACCGAGGCCAATACTTCGTAGCCGAGTCGCTGGTTATCACGTATCGTGCTTTCCAATGAGAATAGTCGATCCTCCGGACGTCTGGCAGGATACTGACAGGCTGCGACCATCATTCTTCCATCCCGAGAGGGTCACCCCACGTTCCTGGTTATACAGCATTCCATGCTCCTCTTCGGTCGCAATCCTACCACAAACCTCTTGTAACGCTGGGCAAGTAGCTAGAGCCAGCAACGGTAGTTCACCCGCTTCCTGCAAGTACATGCGGATCACAGCTTGTACGATGTCTGTGTTGGTCCCCATGATTATCAGCGCGCTGGCATGATCCTGGGGTTCCGGCATACTAAAGCTTCCACCTCCATGGGATGATGCTTGCCGGTGTTCAACTGGGGAATATCCAGGTGTACTTTCACCACTCCATCAATAGGGTAGTCTTCATGGCTCAGCCTCTCAACCTCAGGGAGTCAGTGGATAGTAGCGGCAGCCGATGCAAATGTTGATCGTAGAAGGGTCGATACACTATGGTCACCTGGGATCCAGTATCCATCAGTGCAGAGGCGTAGTTGCCTTCAATCACCACCTTGACGATGGCTGCCGGTCCGATTCGACTATTCAGTAGGGACAGGCCTGCTGCTTCACTGGCCTGAGGAGTACACAGCATGGACTTGGCCGGGCGGGACGCTATCCTCCATGGGGAGGGGCAGTACGCTCGAATATGCCCCATCTTTCCGCAGACGTAACACTGGAAGTGGCTGTGAGAGGAACTATCTCGGAAGGTCGGAGACGTTCACCCCGACGCAGGGCGTGAAGGTTCTTTGAAGTCCTCTTTCTCCGGGTTCACATCCCCTGGTACCCCAACTTTAGCTTCTGACTTCTTAGCTTCTTTGACGACCACCCCCGTCTTCTTTCCTGGGGTCAAGTCACGTCCCAACAGCACAGTCTCATGTGCCTGCACTCGATCCATCAGGTCATCAAACGTCAAAGCTTGTCCCGGCACTAGGCAGCCACTGACACGCACGGATACCAGATGCAGTGGAAGGAGTCCCCTCAGTAATTGTGTGGTGCGCAGTCCATCGGCATCCACCTTTTGCACTACCTTCCTTCTTACCAGGGTCTACAGATCCAAATGTAGATGCCTAAGAAAGTCAGACACCATCTCTCCCTCCTTCTGAGCCAGGGCATGAAACTTGGCCATCAGTCAAACGCGTCCACTGGGATCCCATAAGCTTTGATAAGGGCGTAAATGATGCCAGCCATATCGGCATACGGATAATCGTCCCTGTAACAGTGCACTATGTGAGAAGCTGGGGGTCGCAGGCATTCGATTATGCTCTGCCTTCGCACGGCATCCGTGCAGGACCACTCAGGAAGTACCTGTTCCGTATGATCCAACCACTCTTCAAAACCGACTTCTCCCAGCGGGGTTGGTTTGTCGCCAGAGAACGCCTTCAGCTTCCGGTATTGATGGGATTGTGTGGAGTGGTGTATGGCTTCTGCTAGCACAGGGAGAGACACGTTATCAGGCAGACTATTCCCAGCAGGGGAGTAGGCATCCAGTCTAGACATGCTGGTTCTACTTAGCGTTGGCCTAATGGCGGAGGGGGTGAACGAAGCGTCTATACCCATTGCAGCGGGCCCTCGGGTTTCCAACTGCTCTCAGTGGTACGGAAAGGGTTGGTTGTGACTGTGCTTGACGGACCAGGGTAACCCCTCTGTGGTGTGGACGCAGCCAGGGGTTCGGCGTTATCCTCCTGTACTAGCAGGCAATGAATGCCGGGAGCATCGGGCAGGATTAATACTGAGGGAATGGCTTCAGGGCATATATCCCGGTCTGTAACAAATAATATTTTACGCCAGTTATACTCCCCGTCATAATAGTGGTCTTGCACTCGGGCAGTGTCCAGGAACGGAAGCTTCCTTAATTGATCAGTCACGGTGCCCAGGAAGATGGTGGCGGGGACTTGTCCAATGGCAAGGGCACAGGTCAGGGGGATTTCATGCCGCTAGGCCCACTTACGCACCTCAGGCTGTGAGGGCACAAACATGGCAGAACAAAAATAGAGCACAGTTGAGAAAAAAATATAGGGCACCCCAGGTCTGACTCTCAGCAGCGCCTCCAAATGTAGCCCTCTTTCCTACGCTCTAGAGTGACTACGGATACTGCACACACCTGTGGCTCCAGGAGATCTGAACCTCCGCTAACTGGGAGCCTGGGGTAACACTTATCTTAATGGCAGCGCCTCCACATACCCAGGATCCCCATCATGTAAGATTCCCCTGGGCAAGAACCATAGCAACACACATAGCCTTTGAACTGTTTTACTGTAACACACGAAATAACCCTTATCACTTTATCATGGCAAGAACACATTCATTAGCTTATACTATACTTATAACGCTAGTGGCTCGGCCACTCTCATACGGAGTAATGTCTCTGTCCCATCACCGCGTGCCCACACACCGTGTCCATGTACTGCAATATGTATATAGGCTCAGTCCTTTGGCCACTCCACTTAGTGTCCCCAAAGAGTGTTCCCTAAGGCGGGATCAGCGCCTGTTGACCGGTGCTGGTGCACTTTAGTAAATACCTTCCGGTCACTGCGGTGACCGGTAACAGCTTCGAAAAGGATCCACCGGTCCAGCGCAGTTGGTCTGATGTCGCGATGCTCAGCAACCTGGTCCCAGATGACTAGCAGCAACCGCGACTCTGCACTCTTTGTCCCTATCTGTATTCAATAGGGGGGTGATGTTCCTATCACTATTGGGATTCCCTGCAGCACCCAACCTACGGTGACTCTGGGAATCTCTTAGGGCCCTCAGGGAAGATCTAGATCACGGACCCCCTGCACTCACACTAACTCCTTCCCTGCTCCTCCGGTGCCCTCTGGCTAGCGTGGTCTCTCCCCCACGCTTCCCTTTCCTGCCTCCCGCTAATCCAGCCCTCCTATTGGCTCCCTGGCATCAGGTGACTCCACTCCACTAAGGCTCCTGGGAGTTGTAGTTACTGGCCAGCCATTCGTACGCTTGCATCGCGCATGCGCGATCTCTCTCTGTTCTGACAGTGCCCTTACTGTTGCGCAATCAACATGGCGGCGTCCAATACTGTCGGGCCGCCGCGGAACCTTACACCACTCCCTCCAGAGACGCACTGCACCATACAACCGAATGCAACCTACCACATCCCTACATTTTATATAAAGCAATAATTATATTGAAATTAGTAACAGTAAAAAGGAAAATGTAGGACAAAGCTAGCTTATTTTACCTTCTTGGCTATAGTATGGAACTCTGATGCGTTTAATGACAGATGTACAGTAGTCATCTTTCCCTGCTGCTGGAGAAATATACAGGAACATGACTAGCATCCACCAGCAGTGAGGATTAATGCTGCAGTGGGAGGGACGGGTTGATAGGGAAGAATTCCCTCCGCCCCCCCCTGCAGCTACCCACAGGTCTCACTTTTCCCAGAGTTGGGGCAAAATCTTACCCCCCACTGTACCAGAGAAGGGGGGCCTGGCTACATCTGGTTCAATCGACAAACATTAATTTAGTGTATTGGCTATGTACTTCCAGTACTTGAAAATTCATGTGTTCGGTTTCTTTTAACAGATGTGCAAGTGTGTGTTGTTGTACAAAGTTACGAAATCAAGCACTATTCTGTATCATTGCATAGCTGCGTTCATATGTACGTTAGATACAGTCATGTGAAAAAGAAAGTACACCCTCTTTGAATTCCATGGTTTTACATATCAGGACATAATAACAATCATCTGTTCCTTAGCAGGTCTTAAAATTAGGTAAATACAACCTCAGATGAACAAAAACACATGACACATTACACCGTGTCATGATTTATTTAACAAAATTAAAGCCAAAATGGAGAAGCCATGTGTGAAAAACTAAGTACACCTTATTCAATAGTACTGATTCAATAGCTTGTAGAACCACCTTTAGCAGCAATAACTTGAAGTAATCGTTTTCTGTATGACTTTATCAGTCTCTCACATCGTTGTGGAGGAATTTTGGCCCACTCTTCTTTACAACGTTGCTTCAGTTCATTGAGGTTTGTGGGCATTTGTTTATGCACAGCTTTCTTAAGGTCCAGCCACAGCATTTCAATTGGGTTGAGGTCTGGACTTTGACTGGGCCATTGCAACACCTTGATTCTTTTCTTTTTCAGCCATTCTGTTGTAGATTTGCTGGTGTGCTTGGGATCATTGTCCTGTTGCATGACCCAATTTCGGCCAAGCTTTAGCTGTCGGACAGATGGCCTCACATTTGACTCTAGAATACTTTGGTATACAGAAGAGTTCATGGTTGACTCAATTACTAGTAGAGAAGGAGAAAAACTGGAAGAGCACTACTGTAGGTATCAAAAAAGTAGAAAGGAGGGTGCGTATCCCATAAAAAGATTATTTATTGGTCATGGAAAAACAGGGCAATGGAGAGCCCTACAAACGTTTCTCGCTTCACAGAGCGCTTTCTCAAGGCTCTTTCATACCTTGAGAAAGCGCTCTGTGAAGCGTGAAACGTTGGTAGGCTCTCCATTGCCCTGTTTTTCCATGACTAATTAATAATCTTTTTATGGGATACGCACCCTCCTTTCTACTTTTTTGATACCTACAGTAGTGCTCTTCCAGTTTTTCTCCTTCTCTACTAGCCTACCCCTTGGACGGAAGCACACCTGGGGACACCTCACCTTTGGATCGCATGGACTGTGCAGCACTCAGAGTGAGTCAATCGCTTGCTACTGTACATGTTTTCCTGTTCAAGACTTTATTTAGACAATTGGTACGTTATCGGGTGTTATTATGCTCAATCTTCCTGGTGTTATTGTTAACAACAGCGTCACTTATTAGTGAGCTTACCATCCGGGACTGCAACCCAGTACCTGTCTTCTATCAAGTATATGTTTAGGGGTCCCCCCTAAAAGTATCTGGTTATTCAACCATTCATTTATCCTACTGTTGGGGTCTTTAGCATTACACAGTCACATGGTTTGACTCAATTACTGCAAGGTTCCCAGGTCTTGTGGCTGCAAAACAAGCTCAAATCATTACCCCTCCACCACCATGCTTGGCAGTTGGTATGAGGTGTTTGTGCTGATATGCTGTGTTTTGTTTACGCCAAACGATGGGGCGCTGTGCGTTATGGCAAAACATTTCCACTTTGGTCTTGTCTGTCCAAATGACATTGTTCCAGAAGTCCTGTGGTTTGTTCAGATGCAACTTTGCAAACCTAAGCCGTGCTGCCATTTTCTTTTTAGTGAGAAGAGGCTTTCCCCTGGCAACCCTTCCAAACAAACCATACTTGTTCAGTCTTTTTCTAATTGTACTGTCATGAACTTTAACATTTAACATGCTAACTGAAGCCTGTAGAGTCTGAGATGTAACTCTTGGGTATTTTGCAATTTCTCTGAGCATTGCACGGTCTGACTTTGGGGTGAATTTGCTGGGATGTCCACTTCTGAGAAGATTGGCAACTGTCTTGAATATTTTCCACTTTTGAATAATCTTTCTCACTGTAGAATGATGGACTTTACATTTTTTGGAAATTGCCTTATAAACTTTCCCAGATTGATGGGCAGCAACAATTGCTTCTCTAAGATCATTGCTGATGTCTTTCCTCTTTGGCATTGTGTTAACACACACCTGAATGCTCAAGACCAGCAAACTGCTAAAACTTCAGCTTTTTTATAGGTCACACTTGCTGATGATTAATTAATCAAGGGCATTTGATTAGCAGCACCTGTCTGCTACTTAGCATCTTAATTCCTATGGACGCAGCAAGGGTGTACTTAGTTTTTCACACATAGCTTCTCCATTGTGGCTTTATTTTTGTTAAATAAATCATGACAGTGTAATATGTCATGTGTTGTTGTTCATCTGAGGTTGTATTTACATAATTTTTAGACCTGCTAAGGAACAGATGATTGTTATTATGTCCTGATATGTATAACCATGGAATTTAAAGAGGGTGTACTTTCTTTTTCACATGACTGTATATGTGATAAACTATTAAAGCAAAATGTGCTATTTAATTGATGTTGTGATAGTGATTTGTATCATCCAACATTTAACATCAATGTACAGGTGTAGCTAACCTTACTGTCTCCAGTGCTGCTGCCACGTGACCACAGTAGTCGTGGCATTGGATAATTAATGATGCTGGGGGTCCTATTCAGAATCATGGACCCCCTTACCCCCCGCAGCGCGATCCCAGCAGACACTGTCTCCAGTGCCGCAGACTTTTGCTTCTATCACTGCAGGGCCGGAGACAGCGAGTCTTATTAAATCTCCATCTCGTTAGTGTACATTCTTCTGGCAAACTATCTGCATCAAATGTAAAAAAACCTAATTGATCAGTTTCTTGCATTTGACATTGTCAGGAGAAAAGATGTCCTTGTTTCATATCAAAATGCCTCATGAGTGTCTCCCTTTGCCTTTTCTTGTCATTTATCTGTTGCATTTATTCCCATTGTTTGTCATTTATTTACCTTGTAATGTAATTTTGTTGAGCGTGCATTGCTGCCATCATGTAAATAAAATGATATCTACATGAGGCATAATCCAGGATATATGGAGTTTCTGAGAATGTTTCTTTTACAGAAAAACAGTTGTATGTCCAATAATTGATGTAATAAGTGATGACACATTTGAGTACATGGCTGGGTCAGACATGACGTACGGTGGTTTCAATTGGAAACTGAATTTCCGGTGGTATCCTGTTCCTCAGAGAGAAATGGACAGACGGAAAGGAGACAGAACTTTACCAGTAAGGTAAACATATATACAACATACAAATGTACAAAAGTCTTCTGTTAGATACCAACCTTATTTAAACTGGCTATCATCTGCCACTAAGACTGAGTAATGCCACTTTTACTAGACTTTCATATGGGACAGCATTCTGTATAATAAGAAAGAATGCATATTGCAATAAAAAGATCAATGCCAGAAAGGAGCCTAATAAGAAAACAAAAATGTGTTGAACACCAGTGCCCTCTGTTGTGACAGGAGTATAAGGATGGCAAGATAAACTGACATTTATTATATTGATCCTAATAATTCTACCCATTGTAGTATCACACTATAATGTAAGGTGTTGAGCCTCTTCATGGTTACTTCTGTTTAAATATAGGATGTAACATTTTTTGTAATTGTTTATTTATTTATTTTTTTCAATGGATCACTGTCATAGTTGGCTGCTCTATTCAATTGAATTTACTTTTTCACGGGTAATTGTTACCGTATAAAAGGTGTGATAGCATTTACTAAAGATTTCAATCTGAATTTTCTGTGTGATTAAAGGTACATTGTTGCTCATGTGTCTTGTGTAATAAACAATATATTCACTTTATTTAAAATGTTATTTGAAACCAGTTCTGTGAGGAGTACCACATAAAAAACAAATACAATAAAGGGACTGTCACCTGTCCCTTTGTGCAACCCATTTGTAAGATCATGGCCCATATCTGCTAAGCGATGCTTTGCCATAGGACACCTCTCATTCAATTAATTTGAAGACGTCGTGTGGAATAACTAATCTTTACATTATCACTCAGGAAAACAAACATACATTTCTTATACATTCCTAATAACACGTCTGTTTAACTAATTTTCCTTCATTGAAAAAAATATAGATGCACCGGCTATTAAAAAACATTTACAAACCAACCCAATAAATCTGTATTTATTCACTAAAGATTAAGCATAAAAGAACATATAATAAAGCCTAACTTCTCAAACCAGTGTTTGACTTGGTTTTAACTAATCAATTAAACCAGGATTAAATTTTATTTGCCACTAATAACATTAATAAAGAGATTAAACATTAATAAGCCAAAATGGTCAATGTTGAAATTCCGTATTTTTCCCAGGACACCGACCATGGCCGGGGGACTGTTCTCTATTGACAGAAATTACTTTGAAGAGATAGGAACGTATGACTCAGGAATGGATATATGGGGAGGAGAAAATCTTGAAATGTCATTTAGGGTAACTACTTATATTTTCCTTTGTACGTGTTATTGGGGTTGAAAAACTGTATGTGTTGTTGTTTATGACATATGTGGACACTTGTAATAAACATGCATCTTCAGGAATATTCCTTTATAAATATTGTATTTAAAGCAGCAATCTATGCAAATTTTAAAAAAAAGAAGCTATATTTAACAGTATTGGAAACAGGTTCCTCGGGGAAGGAACTGCTCTATTTTCAGCTCTGAGCCTCCTCCCTCTCCCATCCCCAAGATTCTTATCGTTTTCGCTGCATATCTTGTTTTTTTTTTTTAAAGATGGCGCCAGTGGTCATCCTATAGGAAGCTGCAAAGTTATCGGCCTTCACTGCTTATTTGCTTGCATTTTGGTCGCCATTTTGTTTCCCATAAAATGGGGGAGAAGACTGGCAGCTAAAAATGTAAGTATATGAATACCTGGGGGTCCCTGAAGCTGAAAATACAGCTGTTCAACTCCGGAGGACCACCTGGTTTCAACCCTACTCAAAATAAACCACCCCCCCCAATACGAATGCTGCTTTAATTTCTGTTCACCAACATAGTGATACAACATGGGTATTCAACTAGGAATGTGTATAAATTGAGGATGTAGCAATTACAATTTATTTTACATTAAAAGAAACATATCATAACAAAATGTAAGAAAACAAGTTACGGTAATTGGATGGTTGTGAAAATGTTGTTGCATTGGCATGATACATTAATTACACACTAAAATATAGCTCCTGTGTTCATTATCTATTATAAACAAGCTTGAGTCTTCTTGTACCTCTCATTTAAACAACGGCACACATACTAATGACTTCCTATAAAAAGAAAATGAAAGTGTTGCTTCAATGTACTTTAATTAGAACAAAATGAAAAAATGAATCTGCGAGCGGAGAGAATATGTGGCAGCAAAGAATAATTGTAGTTATCTGTTACTCCCGGCATGGTTTTGTATGCATCATGGCTGCAGTCGCTTGATGCATGATGTTGGTTTTATTGACAGATCTTGAGAGGATGTACAGGAATATACTGTATACCTATCATTATCACATGGAAGTCAGGTGTCTCCCATATCTCAGTTTTGTTTCCTCTTCTTTCTATGACAGGGGTGGGCAACTCCAGTGCTCAAGGGCCAAGTTTTCAGGATATCCCTGCTTCAGCCCAGGTGACTCAGTCGAAGACCTGAGCTGTTGGTGGCCCTTGAGCACTGGAGTTGCCCACTCCTGTACTAGGCAGTAGAATAAATGCACAATATAGTAGAATATTAGTAGTGTAGGACCAAATGAAATGGGTTTACGTGATGATTCACCATAGGATTCAAATTTTTTGGCCAAAGTATTGAACTAAATGACCCATATTTATGAAGAAAGAATATGGACTAATGTACTAAATAATTTGTCATGTTGGATATAGCATTGGGGCTTGTCGTTTGTCACCCATACCCCCTCTGATTGCTCCATTAATATATTTCCATATTGCTTTTTGATTTAAGCAATATACGGTATACTTTGATACCTTGAGACTTACAGTGTACTCTAGTTTCATGTTTTGCTGTCAGATTAGCACCATCATGGCCAATACAGTATAAGAGAGACACAAACAGAAAAGAAACACATTTAGTGACCAACATTTGAAGCAAATGAAGATTAAGGAGGCTATCAATGGCAGTAAAGTTGCTTTATATTCCATTTTTGTCTGTAATAATATATTTTTAAAAAACAACTACTATAATGATTGATGTCTTCTGCCTGAATCCTTCACAAATAGTTTTATGCTTTAACTCCTTCCAGATTTGGCAATGCGGAGGATCACTTGAAATTATTACATGCTCTCATGTTGGCCATGTATTTCGTAAGGCGACCCCTTATACCTTCCCAGGTGGGACAGGTCATGTGATCAACAAAAACAATAGACGATTAGCAGAAGTCTGGATGGATGATTTTAAAGATTTCTTCTATATCATATCGCCAGGTAATACATTGTCAATATATATTAACTTATCATGTACTGTACAGTATACACTTATATTATAGTTCCACATATAGTCACATATTTGTATCAATGTAAAGAACAATGTGATTATTTTCAGTTATTTTCTCTTTACAGCAACAAATATCACATAGTCAGGGGCGGATTTCCAAATTTGCCACCCCTAGGCAGGTACATGTGTCTGCCGCTTCCTTGGTGCCGCCCTCCTGCTCCTTTGGGATCCCAGTGTCAAATGACATCGCAACCTCACAAATGTGGCACGTTGCCATGGAAATGCGACGTCATGAGGTCATTTGAAGGTCGCACCGTCCCATTGCCATGGCAACGAGACGCCGTTTGACATCACCGTGGGGGCGTCCGCAGCGTAATTTGACGCCGGGATTCCAAAGGAATAGGAGGGCGGCACCAAGGAGAGGGCCTACACAGGCAAGTACCTTCCCTTTAGGTCCGAGAGGCCCGACAGCGCGGAAAAATTATATGGGGGCGTAAATTTTTGCCGCCCCAAAATTTTGCTGCCTTATGCCCGTGCCTACTAAGCCTAATGGAAATCTGAGATTGCACATAGTGTTGCTAATAAAAGTAGTTTTCTTTTATTTAGATTTTTGGACCATGTTTGAAATAGGTATTGTTTTTATTAAGTGCATGCTTAATATGCCAAAAGTTTTAGTACAGGTTTGAAGACACAAATCCTAAATGTATCAATAATGTGTGGTGTTTTCAGGCCAGAGCAAGTCTTTGTAGATAGCGTTAATCATGACTTCATATCAGGAGTGAAGGCTTATGTATTTCTGCTATGCTAAGCATCTAAGGAGAGACTCATCAAGCTCAGTTAAAGATTAATGCATCCAGAGAGAAAGAGAGGTTAAGGCCTGGGACATAGTAGTGTGAGCAATGCTGAGCCGTGCTGAGCCGCGCTCACACTCGGCACTGAGCCCTTGCAGCCGCAATGAGAGCGGCTTTAGCAGGGGCTTGCGCACGCTTCCGCATGCCTGCGGAAGCGTGTGTCTTAACAAAAGTTAATTTTCTGTGCGTGCCGGAGCGCAGGGCCGGTCACGTGAGCGGTTCGCCCAATGAGGGCGAACCAGCTCCTTGACGTAACTGGTCCGTCCCCAGACACGCCCATGGACTGCGCGCGCTCTAAGGCCAGGGAAAGCACCGCTTTCCCTGAGCCTCAGCGCGCCTCCACACGGGCAAAGTGTCTATGCCCGAGGCCTAACGCATCAAAGAGAGAGCAGCCAGAGAGAGGGGGGCTCAGGTATCTTCAGTGTGTTTTTTACTTTTACTTGGCGAACTCCTTGCAAACTTTTATAACTGTGATTTTCTGCGAATAGGAACCATTGGAGAAGCTCAAAAAAAAAAAAAACTTCAAATCTTTGGGTGAGAAGTTGCCACATTTCTATTCATAAGGAGTTTTTTTTATATATCATTGAATTCTCAGTTTGAATATGTAATTGCTCATGAGAATTCAATGATTTATGAAGTTTACTTGAGAAATCAAGTTAATCCAGTCCTAAAAAAACAAACAAAAACAACTCTGTATGAATGCACACAATCAAACCACACCCTCAGAGTCATCAAGCTTATTGGATTAGCGCATCCGGATTGAACTCACTGCGGGTTAACTCCCATTGCCTTGAATGGGAGTTAATAGAAATGTGCCAACTTCTCACCCAAAGTTTTGAGGTTTGTGAGATTTACCAATGGTTCCGATTTGCAGAAAATCGAATTTTTAAAAGTTTGCAAGGAGTTTACCAAGTAAAAGTATAAAACACACTGAAGATACCCGAGGCTCCCTCTCTCTGTCCGCTCTCTCTTCAATGCGTTAACCTTTCTTTCTCTCTAGATGCATTCATTTTTAATTGAGCTTGATGAATGTCTCCTTATATGCATAGCATAGCATAGCAGAAATACATATACAGTGAAGCACAAAAACAGGAAAATGAAAGAGGCAATAGTGTAAATCCTTTTCATAAAACACTGTAAAATAAAGTACAGTATGTGCACTCACATGTACAGTAGCACACGCAAAGAAGCATGTAAGCGAGACTCCACTAGGTAGATGCAGCCGTGGACTTTTCTGACCTTCAGGATTATAGACCACCCTGAAGTATTGCTGCCCATACTGTACGTTCCTCTTTAAATGCCTCAAGATCAATGGCTTGTCTTTTGTTAGCTATCAGCGGCAGGTAGCCTGGATTGCTATTGGTGTCATCCCTTGTGGGGTCACTTGGAGTCGTGCATTCATTCACAGGAAGTACACAGGACTGGGGATACTGAAAGTGCCTGTTCATTACTATAGTTACTTGGGAAGTTAGTTTCCATGAGAAACGGAAGAAACTTGGGAGCCTGGCTGAGGACCCAGCGTCTCTGGACTGGTTTACACATTGTATGCCTGGTTTGATGCAGCTTGTTAATGGCAATGATCTTTGGTGAGAAATGTCAGCCACTGAAAACCATTACAAGCCACTTAATCCTTTCGCCAGTTGGAAATTACAAGAGTAGAAGGGTGGCTGAGCGACCCACATACTGAAATCCATGCCAAAGAAGTTACCAAGCATCTAATTTTCTGCGTTTTATGACCCCTTAGCTGACTGCATAAAGATGTAAGATTCCCAGATTTACCTGTATCAGGCTGTAGATGTACCCTGCTCAAATATTGTATTCTAGTGTGTTCTAGTTGTTTGATTTTTTTTCTTTTCCTTTCCTTCACCGTCTTTTTTTAAAGACTAGTCTGCCCCTTCTGGCCTGAACTTGGTTAAAAGAAATACTCACAGATATACTGTGATACATAATGCAATTTCATATTCTGCCTCTTATTTTTTTTTAAGCTTCATATCTTAACACTTTGGTGAGCACTTCATTAGGACCATAGCTAAGATTAGAAAATCTCATTTCACTGTTAATATTATGTGCGACACAATCATCTTTGTACCCTAGCAACTTTACATTAGACCGCAGAGCATGTGGGGGATGAAGATTAAGAACTAGTCACCTTCTGAATAACATTCTCAGTGGTGCTGTACTAAAAATAAATATAAGAGTCAAGATTCAGTTATTTTCCATACCCATCTTCCTATAAACAAGCCACTATTAGGAAGGGCGTGCTAATTCTAATGCTGGATAAATGAGACCGTGATATCATTGCTAGTTGTTCAGACATGTACTGTATATTATTAGTTACTTTAGGTGCATGGACATAATTATATGGGTATGTACAGCACTGTAGAAGGATGGAGAGTGTTGATTATTTTGAGAGGAAATGATGTAACACATATATATGGTTGCATGTGAAGAAATTGCAATTATCTGTTCTTGTTCAAGTAAAATGACTTTGCATTGACTCCACTAATGTAGCTCTATAGTTTAATTATTCCAGATACATATATAGAACAATATCTGCTTAGTTGTTTTTCTTAAGGTATTATCAGTTAAATTGAAACTGTTAAATAATTGCTACTCCCAACAGTAGAATTATCTTGCTGGAAAGCAGGCATTCTGTAATTCTCTGTTAAACTTGTGACAGCTTTTGCATAATTTTCCATTTAATTATGTTTTTAATTACAGCAAGTTAAGTAGAGTTTAAGCCTTCTGAAGCAGGGTGTGGAGATTGGCCTTACTAATTAGTACAAAAACGGAAAATATTTTAAGCCAAGTAAATGTATTAGTCAGCATTCTGTCATGCAGATCCTGCTTATTTCTAAACCTGAAGTTGTCTAAAATAACCTATACCATGGATGAACTAATATAAATATCATAAAACTATAATGTTATGCAGTAGTACTTTGTAACAGGCACCATGTTCTGAACACATAATGATGTTAGCAACTCCTTCCATTTTTTCTACACTATCTGAACGTGGGCTTCCCCTGAAGCTAAACTGAAGTACTCCAGCTCTGATGAACCATACAATAGGTGTATAAGGCTACACTTATAGTGCCTGGTGACGCGACGTCGCTCCAAAACAAATCAATTGACTCCGTCGCATGCGCTTATAGTAAGCGCGACAGCGACAGAGCGACTAAAAAAATTAGCCAGTGAAATTTGATTTTTTTAGAGACAGTCGCCACATGTGACTGTCTTTAAACCAATCACAGAGCGCTGCCCTCCTCCTGGTGACATCACTGGCCTTGTCGTCAGCGACGTCGCTTAAACTAAAGTTCAACTTTTGCCAGTGGCGACGGGTGATGTCATCGGTCGCGACGCCTTCGCCGGCACTATAAACGTCGCAGGCACTATAAATGAGATAAGATGAAAAACATTAATATTGTTTGATTATGTGCTCTGGGACTTGGTTACACAACACTGACTACTGCTAAAGAACTGGGTGATACAGCAAGTTGAGACATATTGGCTTTGGCTTAACATACCTGTAGGTTAATTTATCATAGGAGTTTTGTGCTTAACATTAATTACAATCATACCAAGCAATAACTTATACCAGGTAATAAAAAGCCTTGGTCAGTGGTAAATAAAAAAACCTTTGCACATATTGCAGAGAATTACTTGCAATTTTTTAAAATAACGTTAAAGAACAATAAATATTGATCTATTTTTTTTAATGTTTATTGATCACTTCACTCCCATTGATGTTAAGTGTCTATTGATTTATGCCGGAAGGACTGCTCACCAAATGTTGGTTAACAATCAATATAAATTAAATCTCCACTATCCAGTGTAATTGCTTGTGTGTTCAAACTTAAAACTAGCATCACTTTAAGGTGGATTTAAAAATAAAGTTATTGAATGTATAAATAATTGAAAAACAAAATACTAATGAGACAACATCTGGTATAGGAGTGAAATCTTGATGATCCTATACATATATTTGTAACCCATGTCCCCCCCCCCCTTCTGGGAGAAAGACTGAATTACTATCTAGGGTGGTGCTGAGGCATACCTGCTTATACAGGAGAGCTGAGTCTGCCGCGGTGGTAAGGGGCAACAGGACAGGCTTTTGGGTTGTCTCTGGGTCCTGGTTCATGGTGTCAGCGCCTCCAGCTGTGATGGGATCCTTGGTGTATGGATGTCAGTCCCCACCACTGCACTCCTTACCCCTCCTGCCGAGGAACTGACACCCAGGCAGAGGTATAATGAACAGGTTGCTTTATTGGACATGCTACAACTCTTCATACAGCATAGGTGATACTGTCCAATATCCCAGGACTTCAGATGTGCTCATCCCGATAGTATGGGGCCTTGAGTCTTGATGTTCCCTAGGCCTTTTGGCCTAGGGTGGGCCAGCTCATCCACACCATGGGAGAGTCTGACAGCCCATGCTCCTACCTTGGAAGACAGATCAAGACTAAACAACTTTGGGCCACTCCTCTGATTAAGATTCCAGAAGGGGCGGGCTCATGATCTGTACCTATCCTGTGATAGGCTTACACAGGTCATGAGTCATGACCTCACTTCTGTCCATCACAGAGGAGGCTGCTTGGGGTGTAATACCCACAGAATTAACCTGTTACTGCCCTGAACTTACTAGGGGCTTACGTAACAGTGGGAGAGACAGGTAGAATGGACTTACCATGTTACATATTGATGTAGCAGACTTCATATCGCAATATAATGCAAAATATTGCAGTTTCTACAGGATGCAATGGCAGTGAGAATGCAGGTTATCAATGTATATCCCACACACTAGCTGGAGTAAGAAACCCCTGAGTGGCTCAATGAGTAAAGGCACAGACTCTGTAAACAATGACACTGAGGTTAAAGCAGGGGAAACTGGTTCAAGTCCTAGTTTCATCTCCTTGTGACCTTGGGCAAGTCACTTTAACCCCCTGTATCTCAGGCACCAAAAACATAGATTGTAAACTCATTTGGGCAGGGACTGGGTCTGTTAAACTCCTGTGCACTCCACTGTAATTGTGAAGCACTTTGAGTCCCATTGTGAGAAAAGTGCTACATGAAATAAAATTATTATTACATCTGAATAAATGAGATGTGCTCTTCAGGTGAAGTTCGGTTCATGTCCACCCACTTTCAGATAAGATGGTAGGTATGATGTTGACCGAGATCCTGCCTGTTTAATTACTAAAAAAAAATCTCCCAATTCATAAGCAGTTAACATTTTTAACCAATTATAGACCAGTATAATGTTTAGGACAATTCAGAATATAGTTGGCATCTCTGAATGACTATCATTAAATAGAGCAGGGGCGCGCACATTTTTTTTGCTGCCCCCCCCCTCATGCCTGCTCTCCTCCGTGGTGAGCCCCCCACACGCCATGGGATCATGTGATGTCATGTCACGTGACCCACGGCATCATTTGACGCCAAGTTGCCATGGCCACGCATCCTGAAGCCGGCTGAATCCTGGTAAATAGAGGTTGCAAGGGCCTCGCGCGGTTCCCCAGCATTTAATTTAAATGCCTTCGGGAAGAGCATGGGACATCTGCAACCGCCCACGCCGCTTCAAAAAAAAAATCTCGGGCGCCCCCCAGTTTGCGCAGCTCTGGACTAGAGATTAATATTTTGCTTTTCTTATTCAGATAACACTGACCATATTGCTTAGAATAATAGCATTTGAAATATAACACCTCATTCAAATTGCAGGTGCCAGAGGTCACAGGGGAATATGTTGGTGAGCTTTTAAGCTTAATGAAAATATCAATGTACTAAATGTTTTTGAAATAACTATGACACAAATGCATGTTTGTTTTTTTGTTTTCACTTAAGCACATTATGCGATGTAAACACAGAATAGGTAGCGCTAACTATATATAGGAACAAACCCTATTGAGAGGGATACCTCACATAGGGGGCTGCCTAAATACTAAAACTGACCCCCTGGTCAGATAACAAGACTGTAATACGGCCAGTGACTGTAATACTGTAAGAGTAAAAACAAACAACATATAATGTGAACTAATATTAATAAATAATAATAAATATATATCAGCTGAGATCAAGGGTAAGATGAATATTACAACATTTAATAAAATAGTTTAAAAACACTGGACATAAAAAACATATACAAATGATTAAACACAAATAATAAGACAATTATTAGGACAATTAATATGGGACCAGTAATCAGCTGCACCAGGTAGAGTGCCCACCCACCGGACGAAGGATAAAAGCAGACGGTGGATATATCTGAGAGTATCCCCTCTTGATCTCAGCTGATATATATTTATTATTATTTATTAATATTAGTTCACATTATATGTTGTTTGTTTTTACTCTTACAGTATTACACTATGTTTTGTGTTTTTTTACAATTTCTTTAAGCACACCTCTACCGCCTGGAATCCACATCGGTCTCTTCCTGTTGGTGAATATATCCTTTATCTGTTGGCGCCTTTTTAATACTAATTTACATTATGCGATGTGTTATACCAGCTTGAGCGACTGATAGTTTCCAATGTATGTTTTATTTCTAATCTGTTTTACACACCATAATACTAACCAATCAATTAGTATTTTTCATTAAAGAGACAATCCCAGGGGGCGTATTGTAGGATTACAAAAAGAAAAACAAAAAGAACGATTCCTGCGCTCCTATCAATTAGGCTAAAATAAAATAGTAATCTCATGAATAAGGGTCATTTAGTTAAACCCTTTGGCCAAAGCGTTATAAGCCTGCAGCCATGTCAAGGCATAACCAAATTTGCAGGTACCTACACTGAATATATGTAATTATTGTCCCATGGACTGGTGAAAAATGGGAGAAAGCCCTGAAGGGGTTAAATAAAGCATATGCTTTTGTGAGTAGTGCAATTAAAAGCTGGCCAAAGCCAGTATCATAGTTACCTTACTATAGAGGTAAACTGTGGGTGCACAAATTCCCTGGTGTGAATATAATAAAACTTACATGTAGCAGGGTCCCCCCTGGACCCCCTTACCCTCGCTCCGGTTGGGGCTGCTGCGGGGGCGATCGCATCGCCGGGGGCTCCTGGCGGCGTCGGAGGCAGGGCGCCGTCGTCTTGGTTGTGCATGCATGCGCGGAGGTTCGCGGCCATTTTTGCGAATGAGAAGTGGCAGCAGAGGCGCTCCGTAGCGTAGAGCCAGCACCAGCTTGCGCATGCGCAGTTAGCGGTAGTTGCGGCCATTAAGATGTCGCACATGCGCAGTACCCATAGCGCACACGGTCCTAATGTTAAAGATGCCTCTGGGGAACTACAACTCCTGGCAGCCCCGGGGCTGGAGCACATGTGATGCACAGCAGCCAATAGGGCTTAGAGCTTCCCCTGCAGGAAAGGATACATTGTTGTGTGCTGCAGTGAGTGAGTTAGTTGAAGCTGGGTCAGAGACAGGGGAGGGTGGGTACGTGTATGGAGCCAGTGGCTCATGCACTAGGCCAGACATCCCCCTTAGGCCCCAGCAAGGCCCCAAATCACTTCAGCTTCTGGTTGCTACAGGGACTCCCCTTAAATAGGGACAGGGTCCTGTTGAACCCAGACAAGTGAGGGTCCAGCCAGGAAGAGGAATATCCTGGCAAGTGATTGCAGTGAATCATTCTCTGCAAGTCCAGAGACTGCCATATCTATCCGGGTGGGATAGCCCCGGAGGAGCGTTGTGGAAGGCATCGCGGCGGCGGATCCTTTGTGAAGAATTGTCTGCTGGTCCGTGTGCAGGAGCGATCGGCAGGTAACCCTACACCCAAAGTACACCAACTATAACATTATCACTCTAGCGGCTGCGCGGTTACCACACAATTGGAGTTTGGGTGTGGGGACACGGTGGAGGGTTGCGCCCTGCGTGGCACTTTGGTTAGTTGTGCCATTAGTATTATAGAGTTTATAGAGTGATAAGAGTATTCATATTGTTACAGTCTTTAGACCGTTGCTATTTTACGTCAAGTGTACAGTATGTGTTCATTTGAATGTGTCCTGTGAGGGGCTCCTCCCACTCTGTTGGGATCCCTCACAGGTGGAGGCGCTGCACCATATAGTATTGTTCCAGAGGATACACCCCAGGCCTCCTGTGAGCCTGACAGGTATATTGCACCACACCTGGTAGTACATATAGATTTCCCCTCACATGCCCCCTATCTGCTATTGGGATGGGGGGTTGCGGGGGGGAATATGTGTTACATACACAAATTTATTTTTGTTAGACTTATGACCCCCTGCTTCCAGAGATATTTACCACTGTAGGAGGTGTCGTTAGCCGCTCCGGTTGGCTAGCAGGGTTCACTTAATGTCTGTGTTTCAAAGCTCCCTTGCTCTGTGGGCCAATAGGAAGCTGTCATGTAATCTGGTGCGGCTTCTTATTGGCCCATGTGATGCAGGAGCTTTAAAATTTGCAGAGACACCACCACTCCCTTTAGAGGTCTGTATCTCAAGAAGCAGAGGGTCCCTGGAGCTGAAATTAAGAGGATTTAGTTCCGGGGACCCCTGCTTCAAACCTTTGGTAAAAATAATAATAATAATAATTCAAAAAAGTGCATGAATTGTTTCTTTAAGAGTAACTGCAAATTCTTCCTCTATAGTTCTTTTGGGTTAAAATATGACTCGGCCACACCACAAGCCGAGACACCACAAAATGTCTTTTACCAGCTACCTGAACAAGCTCCTCACCCCTACCACATGCAGCACCTATCACCTGAGATCAGACTCCAAAAGACTATTCATGGTCCAAGGCTCAACAAAGTATCCGGACGTTCCTCCTTCTCCTTCCGTGCACCCCAAAACTGGAACAACCTACCAGAGACTCTCACATCCACCACCAGCTTAAGTTCTTTCAAATCTAAGGCTGCCTCACACTTTAATCTGGTCTGTAACTGTTTCATACACTCATAATATATATTTTCTTTAACTGTGCATGCAATGTCTTGTATATAATGTACACCTTGTTCATTTATGTAACTGTACTTGTAACCATGTATTATTTGTTTTACTCTGTGCCCAGGACATACTTGAAAACGAGAGGTAACTCTCAATGTATTACTGCCTGGTAAAATATTTTATAAATAAATAAATACATCTAACTGGGGTACTCTGCATACTGTAACTATCTATTATTACAATTCAAAATAATAATCAGTAGCAAAGATGTTTAAAATAAAATATTGCATATTTATTTATAAAATATTTTACCAGGAAGTAATACATTGAGAGTTACCTCTCGTTTTCAAGTATGTCCTGGGCACAGAGTTCAGACAAATAATACATGGTTACAAATACAGTTACATAAATGAACAGGGTATACATTATATACAAGACATTGCATGCACAGTTAAAGAAAATATATGTTATGGGCGTATGTAACAGTTACAGACCAGATTAAAATGTGAGACAGCCTTAGATTTGAAAGAACTTAAACTGGTGGTGGATGTGAGAGTCTCTGGTAGGTTGTTCCAGTTTTGGGGTGCACGGTAAGAGGAGGAGGAACGTCCGGATACTTTGTTGAGCCTTGGGACCATGAACAGTCTTTTGGAGTCAGATCTCAGATGATAGGTGCTGCATATGGTAGGGGTGAGGAGCTTGTTCAGGTAGCTGGGTAGCTTGCTCATAAAGAATTTAAAGGCAAGACAGGAAAGGTGAACTTTGCGCCTAGACTCTAGTGATGACCAATCTAGTTCTTTGAGCATTTCGCAGTGATGTGTGTTGTAGTTGCATTGGAGAATATAATTTATGCAATGGGAATTCCCATATCCAGGTATTTCTGAAGTTGTAAAGCATTCACCTCTCCGGTGATTTTGTTGCTTTATCTGTACCTGGCATGTGTACTTTATGGAAACTATTTGGTGTGGACAAAAAAAAACCCCAGTCAAAAAGTGTGAGGATTCGCCATCCTGGCGGTCGCAGACCATCTTCTCACCCCAACAAGCCTTCCGTGACGGATACCCAGATTGCGCGGTTTCATGGTCCCAGTACGCGCGCGGACCTTGCGCACTCTGTTCATCCGTCCGCAGATTCAGACCCCGCCCCCATCGCTGCCACACGACGTGGACGTTCGGCCAGCCTGCCTGCTGACACGCGAGTCAGGTCCTGCCCCCTGACCTTCGTGACGCGCGCGGGATGGCGCGCAAGCAGTTCCACCCTCAACCCTGATTAGGCTGCATCATAGGGCACACCTGTGTGCACCAGCAGCCAATCGGCTCTCACTTCCTGTGTGTGCACCAGCAGCCAATCGGCTCTCACTTCCTGGTTCCGCCCTGGCTGGCTATTGGAGGCTCCTCCTATTTATACCCTCAGTCTGCTACCATTCCTTGCTGAGCATACATCCTTGTTCCTGTATCCTTGCCTTGTCTGCTGATTAACCTCTTGTTGCCTGAACCCTGCTAGCACCTTGGACTCCGCTTCTCTCCACTCCTGATCCGGCTTGTACGACTATTCTCCTGTCTCCAGTCCTGACCTTGGCAAAGTACTCCTACGATCCGACATTCTCCTATCCTGAACCTGGCTACGTACCCCGACTATCCGATACTCTCCAATCCTGAACCTGGCCAGTTGCCGTATATTTTACTGTATCACTTCAAGTGAATATTTACAAAACACATTGTCTACTGATATGTAGTATTGAAAGATAATCAAAACGGAAAAGCAACCCTAAAGAGGACTATTGGTAATTTTGTTTAACATCTATCTTTTATCATTCTAACTTAAGTTCTCGTCACTTTTTTGTCTTTACTAGCTCTTGATTTGTACTCCAACTACTATAAATTCAGTGAAGAATTATCTGATCCCTTTTTGCTTCGATGCCATCTTCCTTCAGCTTTATTAAATACCATCATTTAGATCAGGGGTGGCCAACTCCAATCCTCACGGGCCACCAACAGGTCAGGTTTTCAGGATATCCCTGCTTCAGCACAGGCGGCTCAATCAGTGACTCAGTCAACAACTGAGCCACCTGTACTGAAGCAGGGATATCCTGAAATCCTGACCTGTTGGTGACCCTTGAGGACTGGAGTTGGCCACCACTGATCTAGAACGTCTTACTTCCTGATTTTATGGATAATGCTTCAGTTCTTATCCTTATTTGACCCTTAATATATTTGAACGTCTCTATTATACCCTCCTCCTTCCTTTCGTCCAGGGTATTCATATTGAGGTCAGCACTAGGTCAGAAAGCTAAGATTCCAATCTCATCAACCCCAATCTCTAGAAGCACTGGAAAAAAGACAAATTCAGTCCCAGTTCAGTGAATGTGATGTTGAATTAAGAGCAAGGACGATAATATTCAGGTCAAGTGTGCATTATTCTCCGAAAAAAGGACAGCAGAATGGAGGAACAACACAGACGAAAGAATGATTGATTCCATGAAGACTCGTGATGTCATTATCATGAGTATAGAACAATAGATCATGTGTAAGAGAGAGCCCATCTTGAATATGGCTGTTCTGATGAGGGGACCAATCTGTCTCACTGGAAGATTAGAAAGCCACCAAACTAGAGAAGACAAAGGTAGATTCAAAGTCACATGATGAAGTAAAATTGAGAATAGGAGATAACAATGTCTTTTACCTGTGAAGAATCATTCTATGGGAAAGAAATTTCAATAGAACTTCATTTTTTATTTTAACTTGGTGATCAAAAAGAGAGAGACAGAAAAAAGTTTTAAACAGATATCAATTTTAAAGTAGTTCAGTATAACTAGATGTGAATATGCTTTGAATGCACATTTTCCTTCAAACATTTTCATTTTCACAGAGAAAAACGATGGAAACGTATAACATTAGTTCTGAACCAATGTTCATACTTTTAACTCGGCCCCTTCATCATTACGTTGTATTAAATATGAATACTTTTGCAAGGATTATGTGATTAATCTTAATCTTACAATGCTAAAAAAAAATTAGAATATGTATAGCAATGGAAACTAATCCAGGACACACCAAATCTATCAGCAATTGTGAAATTGAAACCCATGTTTATAATTATCTTTCCCCATATCCTTAAAGAAGATAAAAAATAAACTCGTTTTCGCATTTGTTGTAGAGTTTAAAAGTGAATGCTTTTCAGGTTTTTCACTAACTGCCATAAAAAGCTATTTATAGTCCACTTATTTCATAGTTCTGCTCACATGACCCTCTTTCTCCACTACAGAAGGGCTTTATGGGGCCTATACTCATAGCTCCGAAGTTGTCATTGTTTGGCATGTTCAGAAGTCGCGGAATCAAATGTGTGATAAAAGTGTATCCTCTATTGCAAATCGCATCATTTTAAGATGCAGTTCAGGACATATCCTACTTGTGTGTTGTGAAGGGAAAGGGCAACCAGCCTTCATAATAATATCTAAAGTAACAACAATTATCTTTCACTGGAAGCTCACACCACATTAAACATGGGCATAGTTGGATGGAGGTATATAATGCTAGAAAGCTCTGTCAAGTGAAACAGAAAAAGGCTTGTGGGGCAGGTTATGAAAATAACAAGTTTATAGAGGTGGCAATTGTGACCTATGAGAGGATCTATGAGGTTTGGCAAAATCCGTCCTGGGTTTTCTGAGTCTGGACCGGGATTTTGCTCTAGCTCGCCCTCTGTGGTAGGATTCTCCATTTTTGCTCCTGGCAGCTTCCTTTAAAAGGACAACTCTGTAAGCAGGAAGTTGCCGAGAAAAGTTTCAGTTCATGCTGAGTACATGCAACGCACTTACCTTTTGTCTTCCTCGTTACCAGACCCGGCTACGTACCTCGACCACCCCTGTCTTCCACCTGCCTCGACTGCCAGCCCTGACCTTCAGCTTACGACTCATTACGCTATCAGGACTCTGTCCCTCGGCTCAGGTCGGTTCTTTTATATTCCTACCTCAGCCCTAGGGGTCCGTTTCCTGCTTGAGATGAGCATCGTTACAGGATCAAGTCAATATTACCTAGAGAGATTGTTCATCTTCCAAAGTGAATAACTAATCATATTTGTGAATTCCTGACTGAGTCATCACCCTCTAAGGAGAGTTTAATGTGCATATATTTTCTCATACATATATATATATATATGATCAAAAAATAAATAGATGATACCGTTCTGTGGCTAACGAAATGCTTTTATTTGTGCGAGCTTTCGAGATACAATGTAACATCGCCGGAAGAAGAGATCAGTGTATCTCGAAAGCTCGCACAAATAAAAGCATTTCGTTAGCCACAGAACGGTATCATCTATTTATTTTTTGATTATTGAAGCTCGGCTAACACGGTACTGATACCTCTACATGTATATATATATATGTAACGGGGATTCCTTCTATCCCAAGCACAGATATAGTGTGTGTGGGTGGAACCTATGTGTTACCAGGTGTGGTGCATATACCTGTAGGTTCACAAGAGGCCTGAGCCTCCGCTTGTTGGGAACCTGGGGTGAGTCCTTCGGCTCGATCTGGTTTGCAGCGCCTCCACCTGTGTAGGGTTCTAGGAATGTAGAAGGTTGCCTACACAGGACCCACATATACAATAAGTACATACACGAAGATGTATATAACCAGTTTATATATATAAAAGAGACAGCACACTGCAGGTATGGTATCAAAAAAGTGTATTCAGTAACACAAGGCCGCCAACGTTTCGGTCCTCCCAACGGGACCTTCCTCAGGGCAGTGCAACTACAGACTAACACAAGCACCCATATATACCCCTTAACACATACTAAAAAACACCTGAAAACAATCATGAACTCCAAATTGTAATCCCAGATACAACCCACATTTCTAAACAGCCAATCCAACATACTGATACTGGTACGCACCAATGAGAGAACCTGATCTATGCATATGTGTACCTAGTCACATGATCAAACCTTGATAACAACATGGTGACATCACAGTGCATCCTGTTTACGTAACCATGACTACTTGAAACATCTAATGATATTCAAATGCGCATAAATGGTTAAAATACATATAAAATGCATAGCCTGAACAGCAACTCACCATCAGTGCTTGGAGATACATACTGTGGATGTTATAAAGCGTGCTCGTAAATGAATACCTTAATGCAAATGGTCATGCAAAGCATGCACATTGTCCAGGGAACAGTGGTCAGGGTGTGACGGGCAGTCAATCATAAATCACATAATGGCAGTGTTACTGAATACACTTTTTTGATACCATACCTGCAGTGTGCTGTCTCTTTTTGGCTATCAGGATCCCCTGGTCTCCATATGTCTACATACTCTCTATGGGACAAGCATCTGCCTCCTGCAACAAAACCGTGAGTGCTAATCTCCATACCTGACTATATATATATATATATATATATATACAGCTAAACCCCGTTATAACGCGGTCCTCGGGGTCCACCCCGAGACCACCGCGTTACTAACGGGGTCGCGCTAATTAAAAAAAAAAATGGCCGCCGCATCAGTGCATACAGTATTTACCCCGCGGTCCCGGCTTCCCCCTGTCACCGCGTGACAGGAGATGGGAGGGGGTATTCCCCTCCGGCTTCAGCTTCCCCTGTCACCGCGGGACAGGAGATGGGAGGGGGGATTCCCCTCCGGCTTCAGCTTCCCCTGTCACCGCGGGACAGGAGATGGGAGGGGGGATTCCCCTCCGGTCCGGCTCCCCCCCGCCACAGCACAGGGCCCTCACGCCGCAATACAGGGCCCCCTGGCCCTGCCGTAGCGCAGGGTCGTCCTGCCCCCCCCCCCCATGCCCCCCTGCGCTGCACCGGGCCATCCCACCAGCCCCCGCAGCATCGGGGGCCCCCGCAGCCATCATCCCCCTCCACCGCAACACCACCCCCACCGGCACTCCCCCCCCCCCTGCAGCCACATGCCTCACCAATCATCCCCAAGGTAAGGTAAGGCTGATTTATGTATATGTGTAGTGTGTGTGTGTGTGTGTGTGTGTGTCAGTGTGAGCAGTGTGTGTGCAGTGTGCAGTGTGAGCAATGAGCAGTGTGTCAGTGTGTGCAGTGTGAGCAATGAGCAGTGTGTGTGCAGTGTGCAGTGTGTGTCAGTGTGAGCAGTGTGTGTGCAGTATGAGCAGTGTGTCAGTGTGTGCAGTGTGAGCAATGAGCAGTGTGTGTGCAGTGTGCAGTGTGTGTCAGTGTGAGCAGTGTGTGTGCAGTGTGAGCAATGAGCAGTGTGTCAGTGTGTGCAGTGTGAGCAATGAGCAGTGTGTGTGCAGTGTGTGTCAGTGTGAGCAGTGTGTGTGCAGTGTGAGCAATGAGCAGTGTGTCAGTGTGTGCAGTGTGAGCAATGAGCAGTGTGTGTGCAGTGTGCAGTGTGTGTCAGTGTGAGCAGTGTGTGTGCAGTGTGAGCAATGAGCAGTGTGTCAGTGTGTGCAGTGTGAGCAATGAGCAGTGTGTGTGCAGTGTGCAGTGTGTGTCAGTGTGAGCAGTGTGTGTGCAGTGTGAGCAATGAGCAGTGTGTCAGTGTGTGCAGTGTGAGCTATGAGCAGTGTGTCAGTGTGTGCAGTGTGTGTGCAGTGTGTGTGCAGTGAGTGTGTGCAGTGTGTGCAGTGTGTGCAGTGTGTGCAGTGTGTGCAGTGTGTGCAGTGTGCAAAAAAAAATTTTTTTTTTTTTTTTAAAACGGGAGCCACGGGAAAACCGCGTTATAACCGAATCGCGGTATACCGAGGCGCGTTATAACGGGGTTTAGCTGTATATATATGCAGAAATAATCACACACTTTACTTATCAGTAACCACCATGCACGTTATAATACTACTTCCCCTAGGGGGTAACTCCACAACATATAACGCAGTCCAAAGTGTCTTTCACTCCACTAGGAGTGTACCTTACACCCACCACCGTGTACCCCCACACCGTGTCCACAGTTAACCCCTTTGTCCCGTGGTCAGCGCTGCCACTATGTGAGAGTATAGATATATTTTTAGGTGATTCGTTGGTGCACTTATAAAGGTACCTGCCGAGTGCTCCTGCACTCGGGCCTGCAAGCAACTTCGAAAAGGATCTGCCACTTGGTGGTCCCGTCTGCGATCCGGTCCGTCCTTGCACGAGGGTCCGCCAGGGGCGATCCCACCCAGGAGATAGTCTCTGTCTCTTTGGGCATAGGCTTGAGCCCAAGTCTCTTCTCGGGGAGCGCAGCGTCCGCAGAATCCCTAACTATCACTGATACTAATGTGACAGGGTCCCTAACCTAGGGCCTGTCCCTGTAGCACCACGAGCTGTGAGGGGCTCAGGACCTAACTGGGGCCTAGGGGGCTGCTGGCCTAATGCAGTGGGTCACAGACCCCTGCACTCACCTCCTTCCCCTAGCTCTTCCTAGTCCAGACTGCCAACATGGGATCAGCGCGCGAAATGTATCAAAAAGCCCCTCTGCAGGGAGATCCTAAGACCTATTGGCTCACATGCGTCACGTGGGGTCCCCTAAGGCTCATGGGACTCGTAGTCCCTGCTTAGAGCCCTCTCCTGGTAGGCTAGTGTTCGCTTGTCCTGCGCATGCGCGAACTTCCCTGCCGGTCACCGCGCTGAAATCCCCACTGTGCATGCGTGCGCAATCCAATATGGCGGCACCCTGCCCCGGGACCCGCCGGGAGCCATAACAATGTGACCGTGGCCCTAACAACCGTCCGCACGCGTCCCCGGCAACCTCCACACTACTTTCCTATCCGCCCCCTCCCTCCTACAACCACCGACGGATCCGCCATGGGGCTCGGCGGCACCCGCAATTGCCAGCAAGGTGAGGGGGGGGGGGGCGACAGGCAGAGGGGGACCTGGCTACATATATATATATATATATATATATCATATTGGCATCCTACAGCAGCAGTTCATATTGTAATTGAAAAACTGGGTTAAAAATAAAACTTAGAAATGCATTAGGAGGGGCGTGCATGTTCGTCACTGGCTTCTGGTCATATAGTGACTCACTCTAAAAAGCCTGATTAGGTAAAAACATTAATAAACTGGTTAATTTCGATAGCTAAACACTTACTATGGGTCACAGAATGCCTCCAAAGCCTTTAAAAGATGACTCAGCAAGAGGTTGGTTTCCTTTTTATTTTCGAGGAGTAGCTCCCAGTGAGCCGAGTTGGAAATGGCGACACCTCACCCTCTCGAGTGTTTTAAACTCAAACTTTGAAAAAGAACAAGGATAACGAAATAGATCTTGAAAATTCTTCTTCAAAAAATCAACCACACTGCAAATAGAGCTCCATAAGGCAGTCCCAGAGTTTAAGTGTCAGATATGTTCATTGGTGCCTGTCAAGAATTTAGTTCTGTCATTATGGATGCAGTACTACCAGTGTCCACAGGCTGGAGACACAAGATGAAAACAACAACTCCCTGAAGCATTGCAATGTAGACTCTCCTACTTCCTTGTTGGGTCCTATTTAAGATCAGGAAGTGTAACACTCCTTGTGTTGCAACTCTTTCCCTTGCCAGTTCATGCCCATTTCCCTCTGCCTCTCAAGCTATGTATTTGCTGCTATCTTCTCTGTTATGACCTTGGATCTCTTCTGGACTTTGCCTTTGCCTAACTCGTTAAATTATACTGCTGCCTACCTGTAAATGACCTTGGATTGCTTTGACTCTGCTTTAATTAAATCCTGTTTTCATCAAACCTCCTTCCTGAGCCTCTGTCATTCCCCAGAGTTCTCTGATTAAGTTGAAAATCTTCTCACTCGCAGAAAGAACAAATGACTTGGAGCACAAAATGGAGTCCTTACACATGCAAGCTAACATGGACGACGAGATCATTAGACTGCGAAGAGGTAACAGGGCTGAAGGATACTATGGAAACCAGGAGAGGAGACAAAACCTTAGGATTTGGAATATCCCAGAATCTGTTTCCACAGAGGATCTGCAAGCATACCTAAAATCAATTGTTTACCTATATAGTCCCCTCACTAACCAATGACATGATGCTGATGGATAGGTCCTATAGAGTCCTGGGTCCTCGATCCAATATTCCAAACAGAAATGGGGATGTACTGCACCGACACACTTTATTCGAGCAAATACCCAGTTTGTACCTGGGAGATACCTGGAATGCGCCGCTCCTCACCTCTGACAAGCCCCGTTGCGTTTGCCTTCCCAGCCTGGGTTCATGCCTGGCTGACGGGCGGCTGATCTGTTAAATGATAATGATTAGGATTTAATAGGCTGCAATGCTTCGCGTGTCTACCAGATGGCATAAATTCATGAATTGTAATGCAGTATATACACTACCGACACACTTTATTGAAGTGTGGTCGGTACCGCAAGCCGGGAAATCTCCCGGCTTGCTAGTGGCCGCCCCTCGGCGTGCCGCGCGTCATAGACGCGCGGTCACGCGTCATCGGGAGCGTGCGCCCCCTGCACGCGTGTCCAGGGGCTCCCCGAGGGAGCCCTGGTGTCCCGCGATCGCGGGACAGTGGCAGGGGGTTCCGGCCTGACCCGGCGGACCCGGCAGCGGTAGGGAGAGCGCCCCGATCGGAGGGCGCTCTTCCGCTGCTTCGGCGTGCGCCCGTTACACTCGGGCGCGCGCCAGGCTACTGCTGCGGCACAGAACGGGCAAATGCTCGAATAAACTGTGCCGCAGCAGTATATATATACTGTGCAGTATTGCAGCCAGCGGGAATAAAATGCTTCAATCCCTGCCTGGAAAATACCTCAATGCACTCGGGCAGAAAACAGTCACAAACCTCAATACACCCGGGTATACCCGAATTCGTGGGACTAGCCGAGCTCGAATAAAGTGTGTCGCCAGTGTAATTACAAAGCTGCACCACTTCATAACCAAAGAGAACATCCTAAATGTCTGCAGGTCCAGAGATAGTATTGATATTTCATTTGAGTGTATATCTATACACGTATTCAATGATCTCGCAAGGGCCACAGTCATAACAAGAGCTCTGACCTGTAACTAATATCCTGAGGGGAAAAGGTAATGGTGGGGGTTTCCATTCAGATTAATAGTCCTTATAGACAGAAAACAAACACCCATAAGGTCGCTAGAGGAGGCCAATTTGTTTCTAAAAGGCCTGGACCTAATCCCGACGAACTTCATTAAAGACAAGTCCCATCCATGTGACATTATGAGCACAAGAGTGGTACAGCAGTTGCAGAGAACACGTGAGGAGAAGACCCGCAGAGCTCCCTTAGCTCGAGTCTTCTGGACAACTGACTCTAGATTAAAGACTCATACAGTATATGCCTCACCTGCCAGCACATGCCCATACCTTAGAGGATTACATTAAAATCAATCTTGGAAGTGTAGAATTCTCCTCCTCATTATTGGAGCCCCATAAGGCTTACATGAGAGGCTATTCTGTATCAATAGCCTCACATTGGAAAAAAAAGCAAACTCCAGTCTATAGATATATCTACGTATCATCTGCATGGAGATGATGCCTAAGGCCAAAAGACTTGATGAGGTCAGTAAGAGATAGTGTGTAGAGAGAGAAAAGGAGAGGTCCCAGAGCAGAGCCCTGAGGTACACCAACAGACAGAACAGAAGATGAAGACATGCTTGCAACATAGATCAAAAATGTGCGATGGGAGAGGTATGATGAGAACCAGTATAGAGCTTTTTTGCAGATAGCAAAAGAGTTTAGAATATGAAGGAGAAGAGAGTGATCAACAGTATCGAAGGCAGGAGAGAGATTGAGAAGGATTAGTAGAGAAATATGGAATTTTGCTTCATGTAGATCATTGACTACTTTAGTGAGCATTGTCACTGTTGAGTGAGCTGTACGAAAGCCAGATTGTTAAAGGCCCAGGAGGGTATGGGAATTAAGAAACTTGATTATGTGGAAGAACACAAGATGATCTAGCACTTGGGAGGCAAAAATCCAGAGGGATACAGGGTGGTAGTCAGGCACGTAGAGTCTAAGGCCGCGGGCATGGTCAGCGCTTAGTCGCTGACCCGCGCTGATGCTTGGCAGTGAGCCCCTGCAGCCGCAATGGGAGCGGCTTTAGCAGGGGCACGCGCATGCGTCCGCAGGTGTGCAGAAGCGTAGTCGACAATCCAATTTAAATTTGCGCGCTGAGGGGAGCGGATGGCCGGTCACATGAGCGGTTTGCCCAATTAGGGCGAACCAGCTCCGTGACGTCATTGGCCTGCCCCCAGACATGCCCCGGACGGCGCACGGACTAAGGCCAGGGAAAGCACCCGCTTTTCCTCAGCCTCCGCGCGGCTGAATCCCTATGGACTCAGCCTAAGGTGTTTTTGAGAATAAGTGTGACTAACGCATGCTTAAAGGAGGAGGGGAAAGTCAATCCCGCTCCCTCAATCCCCCCTCCTCATCCTCCCCCTGGCCCGACACACACACAATTTCCCCCAATACCCAGACAATCCCCCCCCAAAAATCACATAATCCCCACCACAATAATTCCCCTGTAACAATACAAATACTACACAACCCCCATCCCCAAATAAATACAACACTGCCCTCCCCATCCCCCCATTGACTGTCCTAGGTGTGACTTCATTGTGACTATATTTTCATCTGCAAGCAACCATTTTAATGATTTATATTTGTAAACATTATTGACACAATAAAGATAAATGAAGAGTGCATATCTGAGGAAATTTCTCTCATTGGATTTTTTGCTATATAGCTATTGCTTGATAGTGCACCATCGAAGTAGTAATGCATTGGGCTTTATAAATATTCATTTATTTGAGTCTTGAGCTTATTGGACAGCCTATTCTTACCCAAACGCTTTTTAAATTGGAGTGATCAGGGTTGCAATGCTCTGTGGAACATTCTAGATAAAGTTGTCAGTGGGTATGTGTGATTTTAAGAGTATGCTTAATGCTAGGGTTCATTGCTGCAGTGTGCATCTAGATGGAATGATTGGCAGGCCTTCTATGGTATAACTAGCTCTATATTGTTGCTGTCATTTATAAAATATTAAGCTTTGACAGCTTTAGAATATAATTGAGTATCTTTTTAGCTAAAAAATAATTAACTTGAAAGTGTATTCCTCTCACGATGATACAGCAATTGCTGTCTTGTGACTAGAGAGTTTACAGATGTTAAAGCAACAATCCTCTCAGGATGGATCACATTCACATACATGTACAGTAACAACTCTTTACCTGATCACATCAAGGTGTCTTATTTACATTGTTGCTCAGCATCTCTATTTACCTTCTCAGGGTGCTGGCATCCAGGTTAGCTGGGCGTGTATGCTAGAATGTGGTAATGAAGGACGCCAGGAACTTTATTGTTGCAAACAAAAGCTTTGTTTGTTCCATTGAATTGGATCCACTTGCAAGCACATCTTTCTTCAGACAATAATAAGGGGCAAATAATACAGTTGCACTAGGGATTCTTCCCTAGACAACTCTTGCCACTATCCTAGGGAGATTCTGAATTTGGTACCCTAAGCACTTGATCTGCGTTGTATCCGCTGTCCTTGCATTTGGATTTGCCTCCTTCCCACCAGGATGCGTGGTAGAGATACTCCTATCATCAGGGATATATATCCCATCACTGAAGTAGTACCCTACTTATCCCAAGAACGGGCTCGCATTTATAACTGGTCTATATGGGCCAATCCCACGGTGGTGCTCCGGAACCTTTTATTTCCCCATGGAGTATCATGCATCCTCCTCTTTCGGGGCAAGCAAATAACCTTTTATTATGGCTATGACTAGAATGGGTACATTCCCCAACTATGTAATAATCTACACACAAACATGACTTAATCTATGCACAGTGAGATCCCTCCTCTCTGACTCCTCCAGGGATCTGACTATAGAATCTTCTAGCTTCACTCATTATACCTACTAGTGACATCACTGGTCACCATGCCTACAGGGGGAGTGGTTTGAATTTGAATTTTACTTAGTCATCCTATTCCAGGTGATCGGCTAGACACCTTCTGGAAATTGGGCGTGGCTAGATTTTGGCCTAGTAACCCTGTGCCATGTGATGGGAGAGGGGTGTTACACTTTATAAGCACATAGTGTTAACCCTTTAAGGCCCTTAAACCTTTTAAGTAAAAATAGTAATCCCAAAGGGGGGTTACATAGCTAGCATGCAAATGTTTCCTATGTCTTGACTTTTTTTGTTTATATGCCCATACCTGTGACAAATTTCACCCATTATATGGATAATGATTCTTTTATGTTTGGTTTCTCAGGAATAGAAAATGACATCGAAAACAAGGCTAAAGGTAGGGGGATCAGGAGTGTCAAAGGTTCCAAAATAAAAGTAATCAACAATATTTTTGAGCAAAGCACTGTCATTTTCTATGTTCAACCACAAACACAAAATGCTTCTTTACAATAAATGATGAAATAGTTCCATCTACTGGATGTTCATTGTAAAAAGCAGTATTTGATTCACCTTTTGCACTTATTTATATGGTGTATAAAAGCCTGGTTTTGTTTGAGCAGGAACCACCTAATTTTCTGCTGGATGCACTTGTTATCCAAAATATCTTTATTAATAATAATAATATTCCATTCATATCCAGTTACTCTCTTGTTAAATTGGCAAAAAGTTCAACCACTGACTGTTTGCAAATATTTATTGTTACAGGTGGGCAGATAAACAGTAAATTGCTGCTATAAGTAGGCACCAAAGATGCCAAGTGTACTGCATCCTTGTGTAACACAACAGGATATTAAATATAAAATGTATTTGATTTGTTGGTCTGGTTTAAGGTAGGGAAATATGTTTTATATATATATAATGCTATGCACGCGCATGTGCAGGCTTGCCTCCAGTTGTCTCCAATGGTGATTAGATGCCAGGACCTGGTTACATAGCAACGAAGGACGCCTCCCACTAGAGTAGCAGGAATGACTTCTCCTCGCACACTCATGCGCAGAGTACTACGAGTGGACTGATCACAGCTGTTCAAAATGGCCGCCGTCCGTCACTGGGGATCCCTTGTGATGTGCTGTCTTGTGGTTCCCTGATTAGTTCATTGGTTTCTTCTGATTGACTACACTGGGTTTTTTTTAGGTATAAATATCTGCCACCGCTCTTGTCCTGTTGCACCTCTCTGAAGAAGGGCCTCTCTGGATCGAAACGTTGGATTGCATGTGCCATCTATTCCTAATAAAGGTTTTTTGCACCTTATCACTGAGTGCTGTTTCTTGATTTCTTTTTTTGGGACTATCTATCTATCTATCTATCTATCTATCTATCTATCTATCTATCTATCTATCTATCTAAACAAGAAACAAACAGATGCCTCAAAATAAGCACTAAGCATATCCAAAAGTATTACATTTATTAAACAATATCTAAGCACACAGAAACATTGTTAAAAATATCTGAGAGGAACCCCTTATACCAAAATTAACTGCCTGAGAATATGAGAATATGTAGTCAATATGCAAAAGAAACAATGTACCTAAGGATATAACCAATGTACATAGAAAAGTGAATCACTAAACTAATCCATTGATTTGTAACTCTACTAACTGAGTGTTTCAGGTGAAAATATAATTCACCCTACCCCCTATAGACACTGGCCGGTGTAGGAGGCTCTATGCTAAACCGGACATCCCCTGGTAATACACATCACAAAAATACAATATAACCAGTGTTAATCTTATACCCATAGGAAGATATATAGAGGGGAGACACAAGATTGAGTGAGTGTATAACAAGCCCTATAAAACAGAGAGTGAGAGTTCCTTCATAGTCTGTGAAATTCCACACAGTATTGGCCGAATAAATCAAATACTTATCCGGATTCTCGATGGTTGAAAAGTCCAGAAGGATAAGTCAACTTCAATGACTTGCAGCAGCATAACAATCCACCTGTCTGAGTGCAGCAGGCAATGATTGAAGCATGGCGGATCATCTCTTCTCGTAGCGGATTCAACGGCCGATTGTAAACACGCAAGTCCCTGTGTTTTCAGGGAGCAGTACAGTCGGATGGGGGGCACCTCAGCAAACCTAAAAACAGAACTACCCCGACGTACATTTCGCTGAGTATGTAGCTTCTTCTTGCAGGTATTTTGGTTATATATATTTATATATATACAGTAGTTGACAAATGAGGTCGCCCGGGGCGACTGCATTTTACCCCCTGGCAAGGTGTTTCGGCGAGATGGTGCGGCGGCATTGTCCTCCTTCTCTGACTCCTCCAACTGCACTTAAAATGGCCACGCAGCGTCAAATGATGCCACGTTACCATGCCAACGGTACGCTACGATGTCACGTGGTAAGGAGGCAGCGCGCGCCGCACAAGCAGCGTCAGGCCCCCCTCCACCTTCCCAGCATGAGTCCTCTGCGGGCCATCTGCAGCAGGCTCCTGTGGGGGCATCCACAGCCCCCCCATCCTACCTTCCCAGAAATAAGTCCTCCGTGGGCCGTCAGCAGCAGCCAGCAGGCTCCTCTGCTTCCACCTGGTAGTGGTGCTGCAGGTCCCCAAACATGTCTTCGGTAAGTCTGTTTTTTGTTTAATATTGTCAGGGTTCTGCTCGTCACAAACCAGGGTCGGACCGCGTGGCTGAGGTAGGGTTGTAAAAGCACCGACCTGAGACCGCGCAGGCTGATCCGGATTGCGCAGTTCGTTGTCATACGTAGCAGGATCAGGGAAGGAGAAGACAGCGTCGTCGTTGTACAAGCCAGGGTCAGGACAGCAGACATCAGGATAAACATTGTTCAGGCAAGAGTTCGGCAACAGGTAGTCAGGAGAGCCCCGCTTCAGCTTAGGAGCGCGGGGTTGGCCTCTGCGCGAGCGACGACCATGGCCCATGGTACTGGTCACAGGAGATGGTAGGCAGACCAGAGTAGCACACCGCTGTGCTGCACGGGTGCACCAGTGCTAAAGCGCAAGAGTCCTGAGCGGGCTGGGGAATCCTCTGTAACAGTGCAGGAACCAGGACACGACCTCTCTAGATTAGGGAAAGAGTAGGCCCCAGGAACCAGGAAGCTGTAGATACACAGGGAAACCTCCGATTCAGTGCAGAAATCCAGGAGGCTGAAGGACGCAGGGACGAAACCTCTGCTTCAGCACAGGAGAACAGGAAGCTGAAGGACGCAGGACGGAACCTCCGTATCAGCATAGGAGAACAAGCGGGCTTGAAGGGAGCTGAAGGACGCAGGGCGGAACCTGGTATCAGCATAGGAGAACAAGCGGCTTGAAGGAAGCTGAAGGACGCAGGGCGGAACCTGGTATCAGCATAGGAGAACAAGCGAGGGCTTGTGGCAAAACAGTAGTGACATCCAGTTAGGACTATGCTCGGCAGGGAGCATTGTGGGAAGACAGTACTTAAAGGCCAGCGGGCCAATCCCCGGAGGGGGTGTGAAGGTACTGCTCCAATGAGTGAATCCAAGGCTGGATTGCAGTGATAGATTGCACAGCTGCAGTAGATACCAGAGGGAGTGTGTATTGCTTTGGTTAGTGAATCCAGCCTGCAACAAACATCAGGAGAGGTGCTCCAGAACCGCACCGGTCTGCAAGGTGAGGCAAACCGTAAACCGCGGAGCGGATTCCTTACAAATATGTACTGGGGGTGGGTGTATTTTTTATATGTATTGGGAGTGGGGTTCTTTTTAAAATGTATTGGGGCGGGGGAGGTCTTTTTAAAATGTATTGGGGCATCGGAGGTCTTTTTAAAATGTATTGGGGCAGCAGGAGTCTTTTTAAAATGTATTGGGCATTTGGGGTCTTTTAAAAAAAGTATTGGGGCAGCGGGGGTCTTTTTAATATGTATTGGGGTGGCGGGGACTTTTTAATATGTAGTGGCGGGGGCATTTTTAATATGTATTGGTGGGGCGGGGTATTTTTATTATGTATTGTGGCGTGGGGTTATATGTATGTAGGGGTGTGGGTTTTTTTGATATGTATTTTGTGGGGGGATTGTGTGAGAGTGGGGTAATTTACGGAAGGTGGGGGCGAGTGAGAGGAGGGGGCAAGTAAGAGGAGAGAGGGGGGGGAGGGAGTAAGAGTGAGATGCAGGGGGGGAGAGAAATACATCCGAGGCGGGAGGGAGGGAGAGTGAGTGAGACAGAGGGGAGAGAAATTCATGGGTAGAGAGTGGGGAAAAAGAGGGGGCTTGTGAGGTGTGAAATGGGGGAGGGCTCACAATACCGCCGGGTCGGACCCAACTCTAGTCCTGGGCCCTGCGAAATCTGTCTGCGGCCCTGGCTCTCTCTGCGGGATGCAGTGCCTGCTGCCACTCTGCAGATCCGAAGGGGGATGCCTGACAACCTCCCATGGCCCCCCGCAAGATGAAAAGCCTGTAGTGTGAAGGTTTGCCCGGCGCCGTGCGCGTGCACTGGCTCACCTGGCGCTGTACGCATCTGCAGGACCCCTGAAGTAGGCTGCAACATCTTGATCACCTTTCCCAATGAATGGCCCCTTCCCAATGAATACAGTCACCCACCCAGTTACCCACCCAGTCAGTCAATCATTCACCCACCCAGTCATTCAATCATTCACCCACTCAGTCAGTCACTCACCCAGTCAGTCACCCACCCAGTCAGTCACCCACCCACCCAGTCATTCAGTCACCCAGTCATTCAGTTACCAATCCAGTTAGTCACCCAGATTTTTTGTCAAGCACCTACCCATACCATTGGAATACACTCCCACACACACCTTTTGTAAAGCGCTGTATACACTGTGGGCACTTTATAAATTTATATTTACACACATACGCACACACACATGCATACACACACTCTTACATCAGTAACATTCAGGGACCATTTAAAATCTTAAGTCATAAATCACATACTGCATGGGGTGGTGGGGATAGGCTTCAGTCAGATACATTCCAGGGTGGACTGTTTTAAGTTAAGCCCTTTTTTTGCTTTATCCATTGTAACATCGCCGGCAGAAGAGATCAGTGTATCTCGAAAGCTCGCACAAATAAAAGCATTTCGTTAGCCACAGAACGGTATCATCTATTCGTTTTTGATTATTAAGCTCGGCAAACACGGTACAGATACCTCTACATCCATCTATCTATCCATATATATATACTGCAATGAAGCACAGAGTGAAAAAGCATCCAATAGTGTAATATATTTAATGTAACCAGATAAATAAAAACAAAAAAGCCAAATGGGCATTCACACAAGTAAATTCTTTCAAAAGCTTATCACAATAGATTGTAAGCTCTTCGGGGCAGGGACCCCTTTTCCTAATGTTACTTTTATGTCCGAAGCGCTTATTCCTATTATGTGTTGCACATATTACTGCTCTGAAGCGCTATGTACTGTATATGGATGACACTATGTAAATAAAGATATACCGTACATACACATCAATCTGATGTTATGATAGGGCATCTCCACATCCAGTAGTCCTGGGCAGTTATTCTACGCACAGCTGGCGTCCTGTGCTGATATCTGCAGTTCTCCAGGAGCTCTGTGTGATTAATATGCTGCTGCTGATTAGATTCTCCTTGTTCTCCGAGGCAGTGCTGTTCTCCACTCCCTGCCCTCCAGTCGGTGTCTCCATCAATCATGGTCTCGGTGCGACATTGAAGCTTGTGCCTCTAATGTCGATGCGCCTCACTCAATGTATGTTTGGACGCTGTGCTGTAATATAAAGCCCTACGCGTTTCAGAAATCTTAACTTCCTCAGGGAATACAATCCGGGGACTACCAGGGTCCTTTACATAGTGTTTCTTAATAAAGTGTGCATCATGTGATGGAAATCATTAGTAGGAGGAGCAAATATCAAATGAGACTCGGCACAATTGTTTGATGCTTAGAAAATAATATATATATATTGGGTAATACCTTCTATACCCACTCCTCAAATTTCACTGATATACATGCAGCAAAATAGGTGCATCACAAAAATGTATCGAGGCCTAATGTTACATGTCATGCCTCTGTAAGTATCACTGTTACATCAAAACCCAAGAAGTCTCTTTATACATATTGTCCGTACACAAACTAAATGAGAAAATTTGAAGGAGTGTATTTTACATTGATTGGTATGGTTAATTTACAGGTTCCACCTCCCGCTGAGTTTTAATTATGTATGTGATACACTGCCAATAAGCTGATTTAGTTGCTAAGGGGTTTTTCTTTTGGGCATGTGGGATTGAAAGCAATTTCAGTTCATCTTCCCTTGTCAATGGTTTGAAAAAACTCTAAATATTTAGTGAGCAAATTCAATTTAAGTTAACAGACAATAACAGTGGTGCTGTATGCAAAAGTAATTTCCCGGAGTTGTTTGTACTTGAAATGACATGGGAGCATAATGTTATTTTATATTTATAGATATATATGACATTTTAAAGTTTTTTTTAATATTTAATTATAACTATATATACAACTATAGTATTTTAAGTAGAAATACATGAATGGGCTTGCATGTCTTTTACATACCCCAGAGGTTGAACCTGCTTCATCCTACTGTTATTGTCATACAGGTCAGACTGCAGACACAGGTTTTAGTAATGACATAAAAATAAATACACAGGAGGCTACCAATAAATATATATACACCATAGGTTTTGCCTGCACATATATACCACTTATATGTTTAACTATATAATAGTGACTGTGACCAAAAGTGGTGCATAGGCGCTCCTATACAGAGTGTATTAGAGTGATATGTTATTAAACAATATTAAATCACTAAAAAGGTTTAAATGGTGCACTAATAAATATTAATATAACAAAGTGCATGTGCAAACAATTACAAAGTGAAAAAGATTGCAGTTTAACCCTATGGAGATATATAATACTGTAGGTAAGATCATTCAAAATCAACGTTAATAGTTAGATGCATGTTTGAGTATGGTTACTGAATTTGAATTGTGAAGCTGGCAGTAGTTATGATACACAAATTTGTATACACGTAGGAAAGTGACAAATACTGTACCATCCACTGTACAAGATATAAGAATCCTCTGAGAACATTTGTATGTCTTCTGCGGGTTCCCTAAATCTGCTCTCAGCAAGGATTCTGGGTAATGATGCTGTAGATGTGTGTAGAGGTTTAAACCAGGTGACTGCTTTTCGGAAATAAATGTACTATATGATTTATTTTTAAAACCAAAGACAGAACATGAAACACAGACAGAGCTCAGTGCACATCCAGTGAAACCTATACATGGTACAGTGCCTAAATATATATCTATAGATATCTATTAAATAAAATGGTCTTTTAGTTTAACATTTTGGCCAAAGTGTTGTAAGCCCCTGAGCCACTACACGGCAGACCACATCTCAAGGGTCCCTAACACTAATATAAATTCTTAATAACCTGTGCATTACCAGGAAGAATGATTTATAATAAATCGGTCAAAATTAGTTGCTAATTCTGATTGAAGCTTTTATTAACCTGTACATTACCAGGAAAAGCACTCTGTATTAGATTTGTCACAATCATACTGCAAGCAAGCAAGTTCCCCTGAGAGTGGGAGATGCTATGGAGTGAGCTTTTAACCATTTAAATGTGGGAGGGGGTGAGCTTCAACAAGATAGGAAGAGCCACCTTCCAATCAGCTAAGACCAGCTGAACAAGATTTGTAAAACATACAGGACACCTGCAAGCTCATATTGAACCCCCAAAATAACCACATCAATATGAGCTTGCATGTGTCCTGTATGTTTTACAATATGATTTATTCCAGTTTCAATCTGTGCAGATTAATCAAAAACCGCCATTGGATACAATCCGCTGGCAGATATTAACAATCATATCCGCAGATTCAGCAATCCGCGTGATGCACCAGCGGATTGCAGAATCCACGGATTGGATTGTCATGGATAAAAAAAAATCCGGAAATGACAAATCGCACTTTTTGAGAATGATTCGCGGAAATCTACGCACCAAAGGAACTGTCCGATCCGAGGCCAGTCAAAATCCACAATTTTTTTGCCCATCTCTCTTCTGCATGCCCTTGTGTCCCTTGGTAGCAAGACACGTACATGTGGTCTGTACACATGCCAGGGGAGGGAGACAAACGCTTGCTTCCCTTTCCTGCCTTTTAAACCCTTGCTAAACTCAGGTGGACTCATTAGGCATGTTCTATAGTGCTGGGCGCGTGCTACACTGTGCGCGCGGATTTTTAGTTGGCTGACGTTAGTCAGCCTTTCTATAGAAGGGCCGAGTGCGCGCAAGGCAGGGAGAGGGGAGGCGACAGACAGCGGCGAAGATGAGGAAATTCATCTTTTCGCGCCGCTGCCTGCGCTCAAATGTGTGTGTGTGTGTGTGTGTGTGTGTGTAAACAATTACAGAAGTAAAAAAAAAAGTATTTATTAAAGTTTTTGTTCTTTAAAAAATCTTATCTAGGACTTACTTTCACTCACACAACCCATGCACACACATACTCACACATACATACACACATACATTACCTGCTGCTCCTGGCACTATATACAGGAAAAGCATGCGGCACGTGCACGCGCGTTCGCATAGGAACGCACGGCCGCATGCTGTATATTACAGCCCTTAGTAGCCCTGCCATCCTGCAGACAGGGATTAACCACTACCTGGCCGGCACCCAACAGCTCTGTTGGTAACAGGCCTGGCCTGTTACAGACGCACACTTAATTTGTTCATCCTTCGTTTTACCTATCATAATCTAAATAAGAATATTTTACAAGTGTATTTTGGTGGCGTTTCAGATGTGTTGTTCAAACTGTATAATGATGTAAACAAAAGTGTAGGGGAGCATTCATATTTAATGTGAAGAGAAAACTAAAATGTAAAAACTCATTATACAGTACATTGTTATCTAGGGTCCTGATAAATGACAATAGGATAGCCCCATTATAGAGATCTGTGAAGGACATACAGTTTTACCTATAGGTTTTAAACGAGTGTGTGTATATATATATATATATATATATACATATATATATATATATACTAACACAAACAAAGAGTTGCGCTAAAATGTGTAGTGGAACCAGGTGTTGATAAACATGTGCATAAATAATAAATCAATGATAATTATTTTAAGAAAATCTAAATAAATAGTGCAACACCAAAAATTATTATAGATGTATTAAATATAATAGAACCAAACAAGTGAAATAAAAAAAATGAAGAGTCCAAATCAGGAACCAGTCTGTATGGGGAGGCAAAGCTTCTTGATATGATCTCGCCAGATCACGGATATCTACAAAAAACAAAAAGAAAGAAGCGCCAGCTCCATAGCATAATACTGTAAAAGTAGGAGGAATCTTTATTCAAGCAGAGAGTGGTCACCAGGACCTATACTCACTTAGTGGGTACAAACACAATCATTTGAAACAATCTGTAAACAGCAGCGGGTCAGCGCAGATAGATGTAGCAGGCAGGTGGCCAGGACAAATTCGGTAATGAAGTAAATAGTCAATAGGGGAGGACAGTCCACAGTGTACCTCTTGATGTAGTGGTGAAGATTGCACCACAGCGTAACTCCCACCAACTTGTAGAGTATGTAATATAGTGTCCTCCTGTGGTGATATAAAAATGTCCACACTGGGTTCTCAGCAGCAACAGGTAGAAAGAGAAGCTGCTGTGAATCGAGGTGCTTCGCAGCAATGGCGGCACCACGAGGAATGGGAGAAGAGGTAACTGTGAACATGCAAAGCCTCCAGATAGTAACACAGTGAACTTCAAGCCTGGCCTGGCTCCGCCTGCCGTATGCGCGTCACCGCGTGCTGACGTCACACGCCAACGCGTTTCGTCACGATCAGTCACTTTCCTTGAGAAAGTTGGTGGGAGTTACGCTGTTGTGCAATCTTCACCACTACATCAAGAGGTACACTGTGGACTGTCCTCCCCTATTGACTATTTACTTCGTTACCTATTGGTCCTGGCCACCTGCCTGCTACATCTATCTGCGCTGATACGCTGCTGTTTACAGATTGTCTCAAATGATTGTGTTTTTACCCACTATGTGAGTATAGGTCCTGGTGACCACTCTCTGCTTGAATAAAGATTCCTCCTACTTTTACAGTATTATGCTATGGAGCTGGCACTTCTTTCTTTTGGTTATATATATATAATTTTCTCCCCTCCATTGCTGCTGTTCACATGTGAAACATAATGGAATCATGAAAATATTCCAGCACCATGTTTATTATAATTTTTGGACCCTTACGTTCTGCCAACTATTCTGGGAATGATCATACATTGGCTTTTAAATTTCCTTTTCCTTTTGGGGAGTTTTGATAGGAAAAGGGCAATTTAATGCTAATACACAGAGAGTGTGGGTCCTGAACACCAAACAATCTGTTAATATTAGTGGAATTCTACCTTATTTTAATACCCTGGTAAATGTAGATACTGTACCATCAAAAGGACAGAGGTTTACTGAAAGCACAGGCTTGTCAATTGAAATTGACTAATCTCCATTCTTCTTTTGTCTTTCCAGAGATAAATGGAAGGACCTAAAAGAATAAAACTTCAAAAGAGATTAAAAAGAACAAAGACATATGGATTAGGATGCCAAAGTCAAATCCTTGAACTATACACTTAGAAGGGACAGTGATTATGTCTGCATTTTGGAAATGCCTTTATATTACAGTAGTTCTAGATACAAATACAATGAAATACTTAATACAATACTACTCCCATTTATATTCAAATGAGTGTACCTACAATGACGTTTCAACAGCTGCTCTTAAAGAGACCACAAAATAGCATTTGGCCTAGAATGTTCTGATCCTTCTTTAAAGATAAGTTCCAACACTGGGGAATGTCTGTGACTGTGTCCCTAAAGGTGGTTATTTGTCCACTACATGGGGGATAGCACCCCCCATGGCATATTAGATGATGACCTTATCCAATAACGTGAGAGGTTTGCTAATGCATATGTAACCCATGTTCCCCCACCCTAAAGAAGATTTCCTGTGGTTACCTGATGATTGTGCTACCTGTATGGCTCACAGGAGGTTTGAGCATCCACCGGTGGTAGTGGGGATAATCAGGACAGGCTTTTAGGGATCTTCACAGCTTTTCACTCATTGTTGCAGCGCCTCCATTCCCACAGGGCCTATAGGAATAGGTGCTGTCCCCTGTGGAAAACACTCACTCCCTCCCTGAAGAAACTGCAGCCTCAGGCAAGAGCATAAAACAAATAACAGTTCTTTATTGCAGCAAGTACACAACATACATATCATCATACTCTTTGCTTTGGTCCCTGGACTCATCTCCCAGGGCTTAAGGCCCCAAAGGTCTATCCTTGACTCCCATACTACCTGGTGGAGTATGGGGTAGCTGAACCCACTCCCCTGAGGGAGGGGAAGGAAGGTGAACCAGAGTCTTGGCTCCACACTTCCAACTCTGCACAGACAGAACAAAATTTAAGATACAGCCCGTTTTGTAACCAGGGGAGGGTACTAGATCTGAGCCCCTGATAGGGCAATACCCAGGCCTTAGCCCCCCCCCCCCGTCACTCAAGGGAGTTGTTTACTGCAGCAGCAAAGAGCATGGCTTTAACCCTAACACTGCCTGCGCTAGTACCAGGGCTAACGTATTAGGTAGGGCAGATTAGTAGCCCAGGGGGTACCTGGCTACACACAGTTAACAATGCAATCCCTTCCAATAAATAGTATGGCCGTGACTACAGTACATCACTGATCATGTAGTATCCCACATCTCATAATGAATAGAGGCCAAAGAGAAGTAAGGATAAGCAGGTGAAAGTAAGCGTTTGACCTCTAAGGCTGCGGTCCCAGTCATCACTGTGACACATGCTCCTGGCGGGAGGGGGGGTGGCGCGTGCACAGCGCTAACCGCGATCTGCGGTCTTCAGGAGAGAGGGAGCTTGCGACGGGAGGGGGCGTGGTCGGGGCGTTTGCGGGGGCGTGGCCATGATGTCACGCGGCTGGTTCGCCCTCATTGGATGAACCGCCGGCGGGGTCGTGGCCACGCCTCCTTCGCAAGGACTAAACTTAATTTTCTTGAGTTTAAAAAAACCTTGCAGTACGGCGCAGCTGCACCTTCAACGGGAAGGTGAGTACTGGGCCCAGTCCCATTGAGGGGCGGTACTTATACGCACAGCGCACGCCTCGGCGTGCGCTGTGGCAGTTACTGGGACTGCAGCCTTAGCAAAATCGCTGTAGGAAGATCAATGTCTCAGTAGACTCCAAGAATGAAGCTCTTGTAAGGATGCCAAAAATAATAATTTCCCAGAGAGGCAAGGGGTAAGGAAACATGGAATTTGGAAAACCTTTGGCTATGTAAATAAATATAAGCTGAGTAGTACTCTACTAGGTTACATTTCTGACAGCAAAGGTGTTACACAACATTCAATTAAAATTTGATTCTGGTCTTCGGAAATTCAAAAGGCAAACACCACCTGCAATATACCTTTCTTCAAATGAACTGTAGGAATCTCGGGTGGACAGCAAAATCTACATGTCAAAAATGTACACAAAATCAAAATTGTATTGTTTATATCAATAATTCATACTGCATTCTTTGAACTGCTATAGGAAAGACTGACACATTATAACAGGGAGCATGCTATAACAATAGTTTTATTGGATTCCTTTAACATTTCAGGTGTTGTCAAGGTGGATTATGGTGATGTATCAGACAGAAAAGCACTTAGAGAAAAATTAAAGTGTAAACCATTTTCTTGGTACCTAGAAAGCATCTATCCGGACTCCCAGATTCCAAGACGTTATTATTCACTTGGTGAGGTATGATTTATATGCTTTGTTTACTCTAATGTTGCATCTTATACAAATTGCTTTGAATATTACTGTATAGTATAACCAATGCCGAAAGTATATGGTTTAAACAGCACTCTAAGAATATACAGGAGTTAAATAAGACTATGGTGCACGGGAACCGGGAGGGACCATATTCCCTCCCAAAGGACAATATAGAACAAGAAATGGGGGGGTACCCAGCACTCAAATGAGAAAAATAAAGTAAAATTACAAATATGTTATAAAGAAATGTTACTGTGATATTGCCACAATATGACCACACAATAAATATACAGTAGATAATCGCAAAGGTCAGTTATACATTATACGTACAACTGTGAGTAACAGCAAATGGAGTGGGAGAACACTGTGTGGGGGAAGGGAAAGGAATAAGGAAAAGACAAGGGTAAAGGGGGAGGGATCAAGACAAATAAGGGGTACAATGTTTCGGGGCGGAATGTCCCTTCTTCTGGCCCGTTCCACAAGATCACAGGGATCAAGGGTACTTCCCTTAAGTCCTACAAAGACGGTAGCTCCCAACACACTGAACAAATAAAAACAAAATATGGCAAACTATAAGATGATCTAGTGATCCAAGAGTGGTCACTAGTAAATGTATGCCCAAACAAGGCTAGTGGCAATTACACCAACCAACTGTAGAGTATACCTCAAGGATAACCGGTAATTAGCAGAGATAATCTCAAGCAACAATGTTACAGTATATAAGACAGTAACGCAGGGGCTAATAACAAAACTGCTACAGGCTAAGCAAGCCAATATACTTTTATCAAGGTTTGCAAATAAAGTGAACATGAACAGCTAATAAGGAAATGGATTTCGTTCGTAATCCTACAGGTACAAGAGCAGGGTTTTTTTAACAGGGAGGGAAGCATATGCTACCTGATTGACTGACTGACTTTCCTCCGTTTAAGATGACGTCACATCATTTAAAAAACTGGAAGCCACCACATGGTATACCCACCAATCGGATTGCTGGATGTACCATTTGTCAGCCAAATGTGACATTACAGGTCTTACATAGGTCTGTCACGTCTCATTTGTACGCAAGAAGCCGTCCCATCAACATCTCCTGGAGCAGTTGGATTAGAAAGAAGAAAAGAGAGAAAAAAGAGCTATAGTACTCACCAGAGATTCCCCTTCAAGCAACTGAGGATCATAGACTTCTTTGCATCATGCTGTTGAGGATCATTGCATCGTGGGGCAAGAGTTCGTGCCACAGTTGGATGAGGAGGGGGAAGTTTGATTTTGATTTTATTTAATTGTGTTTTTTTTTTTTTTTTTAGGTTGTCCATTGACTGGCAATGTGTTTATTTATGCCCCTTTTCATGGTATAGATAAACACTTTGATAATCAATGTATATTTGCGAAATTTGATGAATAATATATATATATATTTTTTTTCCAACTTAAATTTTTATTGGAAATTACAAGTGCAAACATTGTGTCACAGCCCGTTGTATCACTTCCAGTTATAAAAACACACATTTTTGATCATCACTAACACTCATCTACTGTACAGACGACATCACAAACAAGACGAGACGAACTAGACAAGGGAACCGGGTGGGGAGGGAGGGGAGGGAGAAGGGGCGGAGGGAGAGAGGAGGATGCTTCAAGCTTCTTTGTTCGTAGCTGTCATTGTGCCGCCTTGATAGGTGCTGACTGGGTTGGCTTTCTGGGGAGAGACCTGCCTTTGTGTCCTCCTTCCTAAACTAAACCCGTGGGGCTGTCTGCTATCAGTACGTCGCTACGTCACGTTGCATATCCGACCTTCAAAGGAGAACGCATCTGTTTTTATTAGTGCAAAATCGTGGCGGCATCCACCCCTGGGATGTCTAACTGGGCCAACCATGGTGCCCAGACTTTTAGGTAGTTTGTGCCAGAGTCATTAATCAAACTTGTTAATTGTTCCATCCTGCAGACATGCCAAATCCTGTTTCTGATCTTAGGGATAATAGGGATTTCTTGTTGCTTCCATAATGCTGCGATCTCGCATCTTGTGGCTGATGCAAAATGCACGATCAATTTATGCGCTGCATTTGACAGACCCCGGATCCGCCTGCCCAAAAGGAACACCCACGGGTCCAGGGGGATCTCCAAACCGAGAATTCGCTGAATCCAGTCTCTAATCTGTTCCCAAATAGGGGCCACTCTTGCGCAAGACCACAGCATGTGTCGCAGATCCGCCACCTCCCCACATTGTTTAGGATAAAGAGGGGAGTAGCCTCTCACAAATTTAGCTAAGCGGGTTGGGGTGTAATACCACCACATAAGGACTTTATATGCGTTCTCCATTAATGTGGTGCAGATTGAACTTTTTGCAGCTGCCTGAATAATTCTGTCCCACTCTTCGTCTTCTAATGTCTCCCCTAAATCCTCTTCCCAATGTCGAATGTAGCACAGTCTGTTCTCGTTGGGCTTTGTCGGGCAGATCACTTCCCTTACATTCTAGATGTAAGTCCCCTTGTGTCCGTACCTCTAGAACACAGCTGCTCAAAATTAGTTCGTGCCGGTCTAATTGGCGTTTTATTATAAAAATCTCTGATCTGGAGGTACCTAAAGAATTCGCTGTTTGGGATAGTTTTAGAGGATTTAATTTGTTCAAAGGTTTGTATGGTCGTTATACCCTCCAGATCTTTAAGACGGGTTATCCCCTTTTGAGTCCAGTTTAAGAGGTTTTTGCTGTTCAGACCCGGAGCGAAGTCTGGATTGCCCACAATTGGCGTCATCAATGACTCTTTAGTAGTCAACTGACAACTAAATTTAGTGGCCTCCCAAACTCTTAGTGAATTGGCCATGGTCTGCAGCGGCATTTCCATCTTGCGTACCCCTCTTTTGGGTAGCCAGATTAAGTTTTGGAGTTCAATCGGTGCACAACAGTTCCTCTCCAACTCTTCCCATCTCCGTAAGCTTGGATCTGTGTGCCATTGGAGAATCTGCCCTAATTGGGCTGCTTTGTAGTAAGCCTGCAAGCAAGGCACCGCTAAACCTCCTCTTATGGTGGGACGCTTTAAAATTCCCTTAGCAATTCTTGGGTTTTTCTTATTCCAAATAAATTTCATTATTTGTGACTGTAGGGAGAGGATGTCCGCCTGTACCAAAGGGATAGGGAGACTCTGGAAAAAATATAACATCTTTGGGAGGAGGTTCATTTTCACGCTATGTATCCTCACAATCCATGAAATACTCCCCTTCATCCAGGTCCTGAGATCCTCCCCCAGTGTCTTAATTACCCTGGGAAAATTAGCTTTATATAATGTTTTGTAGTCCCTCGTGAGATAAACCCCTAAATATTTGATAGCGGAAGGTTGCCATTTGAAATTAAAATTGGTAACTTTTGGTAAGTTGATATTGAGGGCTTCAGATTTAGACTGATTGATCTTAAACCCCGAGATTTGGTTAAATTTACCCAGGATGTTGAATACGTTTGGGAGAGACGTGAGAGGTTTGGCTAATGTAAGAATGACATCATCAGCGTATAGAGCGGCTTTGTGCAACTGGTCTCCCACTGGGATTCCAGAGATATCTGGGTTATTTCTAATGTGCGCCGCTAAGGGTTCTATGCACAAGGCGAACAGCAATGGCGACAACGGGCACCCCTGCCTTGTTCCGCTTTTGATTTCGAATTGTTCTGAGGGGAAACATTGGTGTCTCACCCTTGCTGTAGGGTTCTTGTATAGCGCTAGGATGGCCTGCAGGAGGCGTCCCTCAAAGCCAAACGCTCTCAATGTTTCTGTTAGGTAGGGCCAATCTATCCTATCGAAGGCTTTCTCAGCGTCCAGACTTAACACCATGGAATGTATGTTTTTCTTTTGGGCCAGATCCATCAGGTCACTAATTCTCCTGGTGTTATCTGCCGCTTGCCTACCTCCGATAAACCCTACCTGATCCATGTGTATTAACCCGAGAAGAACTCTACCCACCCTGTTGGCTATAAGTTTGGAGTATATTTTAATGTCCGAATTAATCAGTGAAATGGGCCGGTAGCTCTTAAAGTCTGCCGGGTCCTTTCCGGGTTTGTGGATCACAGAGATTGAGGCTTGGAGCATTTGTGCTGGGAATGAGGCCCCTGCTAGAATTTCGTTGAATAACTTTAACATGTGGGGGGCTAGTATCTTAATATATTTCTTGTAATATAAGTTTGAGAAGCCATCCGGCCCTGGGGCTTTGGCAGGTTTTAGTGCCTTGATGACCCCAGAAAGGTCCTCCATCGTGAAGTCCGACTGGAGTGCCTCCCTGTCACTTCTCTCCAAGATTGGTAGGTTTTGGTAGGTTTTAAGAAGGTCTTTAACGACTCTCTTGTTTTCAGATTGTGGGTCACCTTATCTTCATTGTATAGTTTTTCATAATACTTTTTGAACTCCTCTACAATTTTCCCAGGAATGGAGGTAAGGTCGCCTTCGTGGTTTCGAATTGCATGAATATGATAATTTGGAAGCTTATTTTTTAGCTTATTGGCAAGTAGTGTGTCAGGCTTGTTTGCTTTTTCGCTGAGACCAGGCCATTTCCTTCTCAGCCTGGGCAGAAAGGAGGAGATTTTGGTGTCTAATACTTGTTTCAACGTGTGATCACTCTTATTTATTTTGTGTAGGGAAGAGAGCTCCGCTAGTTGCTTTTCTAGCTCTTGGTTTTTTTTCTCCCTTTCCCTTTTCCTTTTAGCGGCCAGATTCATTATTACTCGCTCTAGGTCTATCTAGTGGTATTAGTGTGCATCGCAGCTTGATAGATGCATGGTCAGACCATGAAATATCATGGATCTCGGAACGAGAGACCCCGGGGACCATTCTATTGGATACAAGGAAGTAATCAATCCTGCTATAGGTGTTGTGTGGGTGTGAGTAGAAGGTGTATTCCCTCATTCCCTGGTGTTGTTCCCTCCATATGTCGAGCAGTTGGCAGTCTCTTAAACCCTTTTTAATTGTTAGTACGTCAGGTCTATGTGTTGCGTTAGTGGTCGAGCATCTGTCAAGGTCCTCATGCAGTGCCCTATTCAGGTCTCCTGCTACGATAATATTCTCTCTTACCACTTTGCTAAGTTTCCCAAAGAATGTGTCAAAGAAGTCTGTGGCCTTTTCGTTAGGGGCGTATATTGTTGCTAATGTGATAGGGAATCCTTGTATTGCTCCCCGCACAATGAGGAACCTACCCTCCCTGTCAGTAAATGTCTTATAGGTTACAAACGGTATACGATTATGGATTAATATGGCCACCCCTCGTTTTTTAACCTTTGCGGAGGACAGAAGGTGTACCCTGTAGTCTTTATCAAGGAACTTGGGACAGTTGCCCTTTGAGAAGTGTGTTTCTTGCAAAAATAAAATTTATGCCCCCTTACGTTTATAATCCCGAAAGGCGACTCTATGCTTTGCCGGACTGTTAAACCCTTTAACATTGTGGGATATTAGCCTGAGTTCCTTACTCATTGAAGCATGTGGGTCGACGTGTCTGCCGTAATCTTTTCCTGTTTGGCGTGGCTGGTCCAACTCTGGAGCCTCCTGTCCTCCTTGTATCACGGCACATCTCCCTCTCACCTAAGGGAACAAAAAAGGGGGGGCACACAAAAGGGGAAACCGGGGGATACAAAAACAACACACAACATATTCTGGAACGTATTATTTCTCGACGTCTTGGCGAGGTAACCCTCTCGTCGAGGTCATCACCTTTGGGTATCCGAACTCTTCTCCAGCAGTCCGGGAGTAACTTGGGGTGGGTGCCGCCCTCCCCCAGAGTCCTGACCCAAAGGGCTTCACTAGGGCCCAGGAGAACCACCCTCCTCCCCCCTAGCGTGTGTCCCATGCGGATTTTGAAGCAGGTCGCCTCCTACCACTCCTGCCTCGCTCATACCTTATTTATATTAACGAAACCTAACTATCTACTAGTGGCTGCCCCCATAGCCCAGATTTCCCAGCGCCATACCAACTCTAGCCCCGTTTCTTCCCCTTATTTTTTTCAGTGTTGTAACCACTGCAGGACTCACTGTCACTCTTCTATCTCCACTCTCTGCCTGACCTCCCCCACCTCCTAATGCCCTTCACTGCTCCCTCATTCCCTTCTCTTGTTAACTTCTCCTGTCTCTCTATCTCACTTTCTACCTGCACCTGCCCAACAACTCACCCTCTCTCCCCGACCTCGTACCTTCCATCCTCTAACCCTTTCCCTTCACTTCCTTCTCAGCTTATTATCACTTCCCCCTTCCCACTTCTACCAGTCATCACTCTCTCCTCCCTCCGCTCATCCCACCTTGCCTTCTTCCCTGCTTATATGGCCTGTGTCTGCTCCTTTCCCCAATCTCCGCTCACTTACCCCTTCCTTCTCTAGCACATTCTTTTATCCTTCTACTCCCTTACAACTTGCCCTCTCTCCCCCTCTCTTACCTTACATTCTGCTGTCGTTCTATCACCTTGCTTACTCTGTCTATAATCCTCAACTTCCTGTTTAGCCCTCACTCACCTACCCTACCCTCTTTCTATTCCTACTGCCTTTGCTTCCCTTTTGATCTTAATCTCTATGTGCGGCGGCCCTCTTCTTCTCTCCGCCTCCGCCTCTGTGCCGCTTGATTTTTCAAATCCCCTGCCTCCGCCTGACAAGGTGTCCTCTTCTCGCCAGGGTTGTCGGACCGGCGACTCGTAGCCTCCTCGCGGGGCCTCCGTTTAGCGCCGTCCGTGGCGTTGACGTCATCCATCTGCGATGACGGGGGCAGGCTCCGCGCCACCTCCAAGATGGCGACGCTTCTTCCGGGTCCATCCGGTGACGGGCTTCCAGGCAACAGCCATTTTGGTTTGCTCTTCTCACCAGTGCGAAGGTGTGGGCGCCTGCTCCTGCTTCCCGCTCTTCGCTCCCTTCCGGCTCCTGCGCCTCACCGTGGATTCCCGCCGTCACAGGTATCTTCGCCATCTTGTGTGTGGGGGTGCTTTCGTGGAAAAGGTAGGCCGAAAGTTTATTAATAGCTTTTTTACTTTATTGTCTGGTGTCTTCTGTGGCCCGCTGCTGTGGACAGTCTCCTTCACAAGTGTGGGGCTCAATTCTCTCCCTTTGGGGGGTGGGAGCCTGCCTGTGGCGCTGTTCCTCTGGGACCTGGGGGTACCTTTTCGGCAGCTTAACTTAAGTCCTTCAACTACTGCGGCAACTTTAACTTGTGGGGATTTTTAGATCTGTGTCCCTCTGCGCCCTGGGGGACCTCGTACGCTGTTCCCATATGGGCTCAGGGAGTGGGCTGGCTGGGTCAGAGGCAGTAGGGGCCTCTCCCAGGCCCAACTTATGGAGGAAGGCTGGCCCTCTTCCGACTCCCTTATTGTGTATGCCTTGCCTCCTCTCGCCACCTGAAGGTCGAAGGGGAAGGTCCACCTGTACCTGACCCCGTTCTCTCTCAGGGTCTTCGTGACCGGTAGCAGGGATCTGCGGCGGGCCAGCGTCACAGGGGACAGGTCCTAAAAGATGGACAGTCTCGTGCCCTCGTGCTCCACAACAGGTAGGGGTCTGGTTTTATGTAGGACAGCCTCCTTTGTTCAGTATTGGTGCAACCGGAGTACAATATCTCTGGGCTGCTCGTTCTGGAACGGTTTGGCTCTTAGGGCTCTGTGGCACCTATCCATCACCAGGTGATCTTTTGGGGTATCTGGGAGCAGAGGCTCCAGCCATTTTGTAATGAACTCGTCGCAGTCCAGGACAGATTCAGGGACTCCTCTAATCCGGATGTTATTACGCCTGTCCCTGTTCTCCGAGTCCTCTTGACGCTCCCGTAATTCATTTATCTGCTCTTACAGGCCCGTGTATTTCCGATCTTGCCTTTTGATCACTCTGATCGATTAGTCCATTTTATTCTCCAGGGTATTTGTCCTTTCCCCCAGTCCGGACACCTCTTTCTTCAGGTCTTTAATCTCTGCCTGGAATAGTGTCTTAAGGTCGGTGTATAATTTATCAAAGTCGCACTGTCTGACTGGTCTCAGTGCCGGGTTGTCCCGCTCTTCCTCTTCTCCGTCAGGCTCTGTCTTCGACCCGGCATTTGAATGAGGCGCCATTTCCTCTCCCGCTCCACTCGCCCCTGCACGGCCAAAGTATTCCGGTAATCCTTTCTTTCTAGCCACCGTGGGGCCATTTCTGGACATCCTGGGACCGTAGGTGCTTTATTTATGTAAACTCTCAGTTGATTTGGTGATTTTGTTAATTTTATTAGATTTCAGCTAACGTTGTCAGTAAAGCGAGGCACGGAGCTCCTAACCTATGCGACCATGCTCCTTGCCGTCGCGCCGAATACTATTTTTTTACTTAAACGTGGGATATTCTCTCTGTTTTTATTCTCAGAATCAATAATGTTTACTTAAACGTGCGAGATTCTCTGTTATATATTGTTGGCGATACAACATTGATGTATTGCACCATCTAATATCCCACGTTTTTTGGAGATAAATTTTAATTATTAGGTTATCGAAGTTTGATGAATCCAGGCCTTAGTCCAATATCAAGCTCAAAATACAATAAAGCATATCTGGAACTAGAGTATGGCATAAGAGTGTGTGCAAATACAAAGCATACATAACATTTTGATAAGAACATATTGTTAAGACATGTACAATCCATGAATAATGATGGTCTGCCCTGTTTTGTTCTCTTTTTGTTGTAATTGATGTTCCCAAAGGATCTTTTAATCCATGAATTACCAAATATACCAATTTTATTATTAATACTTTTATACTTACCTTTATATTATTTGGGGATATTCTAATTTGATTGAGTTTTCTGTTCTTTTTCCTGTCTTTATTATTTTAGGTATTTTATTGGTGATGTTAATTTTGAGATGATCAGCTCTGATTTTGAATACTAATTGTCTTAACAATATGTTTCTATGAAACTATTATCTATGTTTTGTTTTGCACACACTCGCCATACTGTAGTTTCAGATATACTTTATTGTATTTGTAGCTTGATATTGGATTGAGATAGACCATTCCACCATTAAGTATTTGCACCTGTCCTCTTCAACCAATCCTAGGCTGAGCACGGGTTTATATGAATGATTATACTCTTTTTACTTTTATTCTCCGATGAAGTGACAGGTCGCCAAGTAGCCCATTTGATTCTATTAAAGACCGATTTCCCTCTAGCGAGAGTATTATTTATTACACTACCAGTCAAAGTCCATATGCTCTGAAATCAACACATTTGGCTACCAGACTAATTCAGGATGCTCTTGGGACATTCTTGTTCAGCTGACTCAGATGTTACCATCAAGTATCCACTGGTTGAGGTGAATGATCAATAGTCCTGGTGATGTCTGAGGCACGACACGGCATCGCATTGGAGTCCAGAGGTGATGTGTCCCATTATGGATTAAAGATTCTTCATGCGACTGGCTTTCTGTAGCGTAAGGTTTCAGCAGTTGTCTTTGAAGAGACTGCTACGTCAATCTTCTTATGATAAGCTTGTTTTTATTTCTCTTTTTGTACATGAGTTACTTACTTACCTCTTTATGCCAATTTGAATATTTACTGCTATACTACGAGAGTTGTGCACTTCTCTTTTATGTTTTGTTACTAGAGTATTGTTGCCACATCATATTTACATGTTAGGTCACATCCTCCTTGTTGAGATAATACCACAAAAATGCTCCAGTTAAAACAGAAAGGAAATAATGAACAATCACAAGTGATGGTACAACATTGTATTCCACCCTTTTCTTAGGTTAATCTATTTAAACAAAGCAATACCCTTGTCACGGGGAACCAGGTCTTTAACCCTGAAACTACCGGGATTCATTATCACTGTGACAAGTCAAGGAAGGTGAACAAAACAAAGTTTATTCTGGCAAAGCCAGAAAACATAGAAAATACACAATAAAACATACAATTACCCACTGGGGACCTGGGGAAAAGTCTCTAGCCTCGACTAGGTGCAGGGGCCCGCTTCAGATGGGCTTACCCTGTCCACTTCTCTTCCTGGTAGTCAGAGGGCTCTACAAACAGGTAGCCCCTCTGGATCTCTGCCAGTGAATCACAGTCACTAATCCCCAGCCAGAGGTTCACTGAGACGGTCTATGCCTCCAGAGCTGGCCCTCCACTTGGCTGAGCTTCCCGGCACAGTATATGCTAAGTGCTCTGCTATTCCGAGCAGAGCAACTTTGAAAAGCCTGCCTCGTGCTTCAGCGGACCCAGCCTGTTGTCTTGTACTCTGATCGGCCACACTCCTTACATAGCCCTCGTGGCTATCTTTAACATGGAGCATGGTGCGGTAACCAATCAGAGCACAGATCCTACGGTGACAGCCAATCACAAGCCGGAGACTCGCCTGGCTGCACCAATCAGAGGAGAGGGCGTGTTTAGGTGTTCAGACCTGCCCTGTGATGACAAGGATGCCGGCGAGCAGGAAGTTCGAACTGGCCAATGGGAACCGCGCCTACAAGCTCCGTCTCAGTAAAGGCTTCACATGCCCACCCCATAACGCCCGCTGGGTAGGCTCACAGACTCTGGAGGAACAAAGGGTCTCCCCTGCTGAGTGACCATTTTTCAGCCCTGGTCCTCTGCCTTTCCCTGCTCACCACATGGCCCAACACTTAACTGCTCCCATCCTCCCCTTTGATCCACCATCTCTATGCAGGCACCTCGGTTAATTGAATTACCCGGGCTGCCTCCATAGAGGTGAATTTTATATGGGGAACTTGATATTAAAACTTGCTGTCAATACATTACATGGGGAATACCTTTACGGAAATAAACCACGTCCCCGCAATACATGCTTGTTTTGGCAGGGAAAAACACAAGGCGATAGGGAATAAAGTACAGAAACATTTTATACACATATTAATTCCTTTTGCCCCCCAATATCCACCCTTAAACTCAGGTTCCCAAAGTCCCAGGTTTTAGGCACCTTCCTATAAGGAGGTCAAAATGCCCCGCTTAAGAGTTCACATAGGCGGCTAGGGAAACATTGTTATCAGGGGTTACAAGGCACACATTGTACCTGGCTTTGCACGCACATATGCGGCCAGATACACACGGTTTTGGGGGCAGCCTACCGGGCTTCACCTTTATTATATGAAGGCTGAAGGCTGGCTACCTCTACCTCTACTGGCTACCTCTACTGTGACAACCCTCATAAATAGAAACATGAGAATAATGAATTGAAAAAAACAATATCACAGTTACAATGATCCAAATGGTCATGGTCATTAAATTCAAATTATTAGTCAAAGAATGTCAACATTTATGTAACTGTCCTTAAAGGTTAACTACATAAAATAATGTTGTGAAAATATAGTAAAAAAAATACATTAATGTAGCAATTGATAAATTCATACATTCAAGTGGAAGTAATATGTTTATTATATATTTAAATATTCTGGATCTAAAAAGAAAGCTTTGCGACTGATCTGACAAAATTATAGAACCGTAAAGGACTGCAGGAGTGAGAAGTAGATTTGGAATAATCTTGGGTACCACCAGCGAAGTTTTTGCGATGCATGTTTAATACCCTTATCCCCCCCCCCTATGGGATATATGTGGTTACTCATGATAATATGGTGGGATGGTGCTCACCTGTAGGCTTCCAGGAGGTTTGAGTCTCCGCTTTGGGATGGGGAGTAGACAACAGGAGAGGCTTTCAGGATGGTGCTGTGCCTCCATCTTGCAGGACTCTGTCAGAGACAGGGTTTATCCCTTCAGGAACCTTTGTACAGTAGTAATTCAGCCACAGAACAGGAACAGTGCAACTTGATTTATTGCTGGACCAGCTCATACAATTCCTTTTTTATATTCCTCCCATGCAAGAGAGGTTGCATTCCCTTGACTAGGCCTCCCAGGAGCTTGAGGCCCCTAGGCTAGTCTTCACCCCTCTACCCCTGATGGGGCAGAGTAGAATCCTGCCTACTCCTTAAGGAGCAGGCTACACTGGACTCCAACTGACTACATTTAGCAGGAAGCCATGTTTTATACCAGGGGAGGGTCCCACTCCTTAGCTCTGGTAACTAGGCAGCACTCCTCCATTGAGCCCATCCCCCCTTGCACATGCTCCAACGGTTTCCAGACTATGCACCTATGCACCATGACACGGTGTAATATGTCATGTGTTGTTGTTCATCTGAGGTTGTATTTACCTAATTTTAAGACCTGCTAAGGAACAGATGATTGTTATGTCCTGATATGTAAAAACATAGAATTCAAAGAGGGTGTACTTTCTTTTTCACACCACTGTATTATAGGGTGCTCTGCTGACATATGACGGTGGTTAAAGAAATCAATATCACTTAAGAATTCTCACCATTCGATCCATAGTAACAGTTTTAAGTGAACCGTGGATATTTATGAGGTTAAGTCATAAAGAGTTGGCTACATACATATTTGGAGATCTCACAATTGCACATCATGTCTTAATGAATAGTTCCTTGAGCTTGTAAACCAATTTGTGCAGGCTGAAACATTCTGGCATATTTCACAAATGATGCCCCTGGTGTTTAATTATTTTGTATTTTGTTCCTTATTTGGTATCTTGACTAGAAGATGTTATTTTACAAGCCCCCTATCAACTGCATTTTTATCTTTATGCACAATATTCACACATTTTCATCAGAGATATAGTTTAATATTATTTACAGATGGAAAACAGTACATGTTTGTACACTGGCAACACACTATATTTACATTTATTACATTAGTCAGGACGTTTTATGCTGCCATAACATGTAAAGCCAATGTTACAATATGGCATATTTATCAAACTTGTTATTTGCTATACCATTGTTACATACAGTAGAAACCGGAACGAAGAGTAGCGCACTATTATAGCCACCGTACGAATTCAAAATAATAACAAATGTACTGTAAAGTGTAGCCAATAATTGGTGAAAGAATTATTGTCAAAAGTGATATCAATAACCTCCAAAGACTTGTCAGCCTAAAGATAGAATAAGTAATATATAGTGAAAAAAAATAATATATATATATATTACATATGTTTGACCACCAATTTGCGAGTGATCACTCAGGGAACAGAAGTGACAGATTTATATGTGAACATTACTAAAGAGTCACTAGTTTTATCAGTCCAGGAGAAAATATCTTTTAACCCAGGGGAGCACAATCTTTTCCCCCTGTGCCCCCCTGCCGGCTGTCCCCCTCTCCTCACGCCCCCCTCCTTACCATGGCTCTGACGTTCTGGTGGTCATGACGTCATATTGCCATGGGAACAAAAGGTCTCATGACCCTGTGGCGTCATTCGATGCTGCGTTGCCATGGCGACACGTCACAAGAAGATGTCTGAACCAAGGTAAGAGAGAGTTACAAATGCCTGCACCTCTTCACCAGCATTTAATTTAAATGCCTTGGTGAAGCGCGTGGTCCTCTGTAACCCCTGCCACCCCCCCCTTGCAGAGAATCTTGTGCCCCCTGGTTTGCGCACCCCTGTTCTAACCCAGAGAAAAATATATAAAATGGTCACTCCCTGTCTGCAGCTCCTGATAAATGTTGGCTCTACAAAACAAATCTATGAAAGAAATGAGAGCGAAAAAGAGCACACAACCACGCATAGTATAGAATGTATAAAATGTTTTTACATAAAAAAGGGGGTATCTATTGCACGTACA